>NC_054537.1:50273071-50507144 GCF_017654505.1 Polyodon spathula | reverse complement strand
AAATTATTCATGGTCTGGATATCATGATATCAATACAGTGCGACCCTAACAAGGAAAACACCAAAGAAGTTGGTAGGCATTGTTTACTTTTGGGGTTATCACCCTGTGTGTTTTGTCTCTGTGCAGCAACTCTCGTTTAGTGAAATAAATAACATTGTGTTTTTCCCAATAAGTAAACAAAATATTGATGGTCTGGATGTCATGATATCAATACAGTGCGACCCTAACAAGGAAAACACCAAAGAAGTTGGTAGGCATTGTTTACTTTTGGAGTTATCACCCTGTGTGTTTTGTCTCTGTGCATCAACTCTCGTTTAGTGAAATAAAGGAGATTGTGTTTTGTTATTGATGGTCTGGATGTCATGATATCAATACAGTGCGACCCTAACAATGAAAACACCAAAGAAGTTGGTAGTTGTTTACTTTTGGAGTTATCACCCTGTGTGTTTTTTCTCTGTGCAGCAACTCTCGTTTAGTGAAATAAATAACATTGTGTTTTTCCCAATAAGTAAACAAATTATTCATGGTCTGGATGTCATGATATCAATACAGTGCGACCCTAACAAGGAAAACACCAAAGAAGTTGGTAGGCATTGTTTACTTTTGGAGTTAGCACCCTGTGTGTTTTTTCTCTGTGCAGCAACTCTCGTTTAGTGAAATAAATGACATTGTGTTTTTCCCAATAAGTAAACAAAATATTGATGGTCTGGATGTCATGGTATCAATACAGTGCGACCCTAACAAGGAAAACACCAAAGAAGTTTGTATGCATTGTTTACTTTTGGAGTTATCCCACTGTGTGTTTTGTTTGATGCTGTTTCTCTGTAGTAGTGAAATAAATAACATTGTGTTTTTCCCAATAAGTAAACAAAATATTGATGGTCTGGATGTCATGATATCAATACAGTGCGACCCTAACAAGGAAAACACCAAAGAAGTTGGTAGGCATTGTTTACTTTTGGAGTTATCACCCTGTGTGTTTTGTTTGATGCTGATACTCTGTAGTAGTGAAATAAATAACATTGTGTTTTTCCCAATAAGTAAACAAAATATTGATGGTCTGGATGTCATGGTATCAATACAGTGCGACCCTAACAAGGAAAACACCAAAGAAGTTGGTAGGCATTGTTTACTTTTGGAGTTATCACCCTGTGTGTTTTGTCTCTGATGCAGCAACTCTCGTTGTAGTGAAATAAATGACATTGTGTTTTTCCCAATAAGTAAACAAAATATTGATGGTCTGGATGTCATGATATCAATACAGTGCGACCCTAACAAGGAAAACACCAAAGAAGTTTGTATGCATTGTTTACTTTTGGAGTTATCCCACTGTGTGTTTTGTTTGATGCTGATTCTCTGTAGTAGTGAAATAAATAACATTGTGTTTTTCCCAATAAGTAAACAAAATGTTGATTCTGGATGTCTGGATGTCATGCTATCAATAGAGTTCGACCCTAACAAGGAAAATACCAAAGAAGTTGGTAAGCATTGTTTACTTTTGGGGTTATCACCCTGTGTGTTTTGTCTCTGTGCAGCATCTCTTGTTTAGTGAAATAAATGATATTGTGTTTTCCCCAATAAGTAAACAAAATATTGATGGTCTGGATGTCATGGTATCAATACAGTGCGACCCTAACAAGGAAAACACCAAAGAAATTTGTATGCATTGTTTACTTTTGGAGTTATCCCACTGTGTGTTTTGTTTGATGCTGTTTCTCTGTAGTAGTGAAATAAATAACATTGTGTTTTTCCCAATAAGTAAACAAAATATTGATGGTCTGGATGTCATGCTATCAATACAGTGCGACCCTAACAAGGAAAACACCAAAGAAGTTGGTATGCATTGTTTACTTTTGGAGTTATCACCCTGTGTGTTTTGTTTGATGGTGATACTCTGTAGTAGTGAAATAAATCACATTGTGTTTTTCCCAATAAGTAAACAAAATATTGATGGTCTGGATGTCATGGTATCAATACAGTGCGACCCTAACAAGGAAAACACCAAAGAAGTTTGTATGCATTGTTTACTTTTGGAGTTATCCCACTGTGTGTTTTGTTTGATGCTGTTTCTCTGTAGTAGTGAAATAAATAACATTGTGTTTTTCCCAATAAGTAAACAAAATATTGATGGTCTGGATGTCATGGTATCAATACAGTGCGACCCTAACAAGGAAAACACCAAAGAAGTTGGTATGCATTGTTTACTTTTGGAGTTATCACACTGTGTGTTTTGTCTCTGTGCTGTAAGCATCTCTGTAGTAGTGAAATAAATGATATTGTGTTTTTCCCAATAAGTAAACAAAATATTGATGGTCTGGATGTCATGTTATCAATACAGTGCGACCCTAACAAGGAAAACACCAAAGAAGTTTGTATGCATTGTTTACTTTTGGAGTTATCCCACTGTGTGTTTTGTTTGATGCTGTTTCTCTGTAGTAGTGAAATAAATAACATTGTGTTTTTCCCAATAAGTAAACAAAATATTGATGGTCTGGATGTCATGTTATCAATACAGTGCGACCCTAACAAGGAAAACACCAAAGAAGTTTGTATGCATTGTTTACTTTTGGAGTTATCACACTGTGTGTTTTGTTTGATGCTGTTTCTCTGTAGTAGTGAAATAAATGACATTGTGTTTTTCCCAATAAGTAAACAAAATATTGATGGTCTGGATGTCATGGTATCAATACAGTGCGACCCTAACAAGGAAAACACCAAAGAAATTTGTATGCATTGTTTACTTTTGGAGTTATCCCACTGTGTGTTTTGTTTGATGCTGTTTCTCTGTAGTAGTGAAATAAATAACATTGTGTTTTTCCCAATAAGTAAACAAATTATTCATGGTCTGGATATCATGATATCAATACAGTGCGACCCTAACAAGGAAAACACCTAAGAAGTTGGTAGGCATTGTTTACTTTTGGATTTAGCAGCCAGTGTGTTTTGTTTGATGGTGATACTCTGTAGTAGTGAAATAAATCACATTGTGTTTTTCCCAATAAGTAAACAAAATATTGATGGTCTGGATGTCATGCTATCAATAGAGTTCGACCCTAACAAGGAAAATACCAAAGAAGTTGGTAAGCATTGTTTACTTTTGGGGTTATCACACTGTGTGTTTTGTTTGTGTCAGTGAAATAAATAACATGCTGATCTCTGTAGTAGTGAAATAAATGACATTGTGTTTTTCCCAATAAGTAAACAAAATATTGATGGTCTGGATGTCATGTAATCAATACAGTGCGACCCTAACAAGGAAAACACCAAAGAAGTTTGTATGCATTGTTTACTTTTGGAGTTATCCCACTGTGTGTTTTGTTTGATGCTGTTTCTCTGTAGTAGTGAAATAAATAACATTGTGTTTTTCCCAATAAGTAAACAAAATATTGATGGTCTGGATGTCATGGTATCAATACAGTGCGACCCTAACAAGGAAAACACCAAAGAAATTTGTATGCATTGTTTACTTTTGGAGTTATCCCACTGTGTGTTTTGTTTGATGCTGTTTCTCTGTAGTAGTGAAATAAATCACATTGTGTTTTTCCCAATAAGTAAACAAAATATTGATGGTCTGGATGTCATGATATCAATACAGTGCGACCCTAACAAGGAAAACACCAAAGAAGTTGGTAGGCATTGTTTACTTTTGGAGTTATCACCCTGTGTGTTTTGTTTGATGGTGATTCTCTGTAGTAGTGAAATAAATCACATTGTGTTTTTCCCAATAAGTAAACAAAATATTGATGGTCTGGATGTCATGGTATCAATACAGTGCGACCCTAACAAGGAAAACACCAAAGAAATTTGTATGCATTGTTTACTTTTGGAGTTATCACACTGTGTGTTTTGTTTGATGCTGATTCTCTGTAGTAGTGAAATAAATAACATTGTGTTTTTCCCAATAAGTAAACAAAATATTGATGGTCTGGATGTCATGATATCAATACAGTGCGACCCTAACAAGGAAAACACCAAAGAAGTTGGTATGCATTGTTTACTTTTGGAGTTATCCCACTGTGTGTTTTGTTTGATGCTGATTCTCTGTAGTAGTGAAATAAATAACATTGTGTTTTTCCCAATAAGTAAACAAAATATTGATTGTCTGGATGTCATGCTATCAATACAGTGCGACCCTAACAAGGAAAACACCAAAGAAGTTGGTAAGCATTGTTTACATTTGGAGTTATCCCACTGTGTGTTTTGTTTGATGCTGTTTCTCTGTAGTAGTGAAATAAATAACATTGTGTTTTTCCCAATAAGTAAACAAATTATTCATGGTCTGGATGTCATGATATCAATACAGTGCGACCCTAACAAGGAAAACACCTAAGAAGTTGGTAGGCATTGTTTACTTTTGGGGTTATCACCCTGTGTGTTTTGTTTGATGGTGATTCTCTGTAGTAGTGAAATAAATGACATTGTGTTTTTCCCAATAAGTAAACAAAATATTGATGGTCTGGATGTCATGGTATCAATACAGTGCGACCCTAACAAGGAAAACACCAAAGAAATTTGTATGCATTGTTTACTTTTGGAGTTATCCCACTGTGTGTTTTGTTTGATGCTGTTTCTCTGTAGTAGTGAAATAAATAACATTGTGTTTTTCCCAATAAGTAAACAAAATATTGATGGTCTGGATGTCATGATATCAATACAGTGCGACCCTAACAAGGAAAACACCAAAGAAGTTGGTATGCATTGTTTACTTTTGGAGTTATCACACTGTGTGTTTTGTTTGATGCTGATTCTCTGTAGTAGTGAAATAAATAACATTGTGTTTTTCCCAATAAGTAAACAAATTATTCATGGTCTGGATATCATGATATCAATACAGTGCGACCCTAACAAGGAAAACACCTAAGAAGTTGGTAGGCATTGTTTACTTTTGGAGTTATCACCCTGTGTGTTTTGTTTGATGCTGCAACTCTGTAGTAGTGAAATAAATAACATTGTGTTTTTCCCAATAAGTAAACAAAATATTGATGGTCTGGATGTCATGATATCAATACAGTGCGACCCTAACAAGGAAAACACCAAAGAAGTTTGTATGCATTGTTTACTTTTGGAGTTATCCCACTGTGTGTTTTGTTTGATGCTGTTTCTCTGTAGTAGTGAAATAAATAACATTGTGTTTTTCCCAATAAGTAAACAAATTATTCATGGTCTGGATATCATGATATCAATACAGTGCGACCCTAACAAGGAAAACACCAAAGAAGTTGGTATGCATTGTTTACTTTTGGAGTTATCCCACTGTGTGTTTTGTTTGATGCTGTTTCTCTGTAGTAGTGAAATAAATAACATTGTGTTTTTCCCAATAAGTAAACAAAATATTGATGGTCTGGATGTCATGTTATCAATACAGTGCGACCCTAACAAGGAAAACACCAAAGAAATTTGTATGCATTGTTTACTTTTGGAGTTATCCCACTGTGTGTTTTGTTTGATGCTGTTTCTCTGTAGTAGTGAAATAAATAACATTGTGTTTTTCCCAATAAGTAAACAAATTATTCATGGTCTGGATATCATGATATCAATACAGTGCGACCCTAACAAGGAAAACACCTAAGAAGTTGGTAGGCATTGTTTACTTTTGGAGTTATCACCCTGTGTGTTTTGTTTGATGCTGATACTCTGTAGTAGTGAAATAAATAACATTGTGTTTTTCCCAATAAGTAAACAAAATATTGATGGTCTGGATGTCATGTTATCAATACAGTGCGACCCTAACAAGGAAAACACCAAAGAAGTTGGTAAGCATTGTTTACTTTTGGGGTTATCACCCTGTGTGTTTTGTCTCTGTGCAGCATCTCTTGTTTAGTGAAATAAATGACATTGTGTTTTTCCCAATAAGTAAACAAAATATTGATGGTCTGGATGTCATGATATCAATACAGTGCGACCCTAACAAGGAAAACACCTAAGAAGTTGGTAGGCATTGTTTACTTTTGGAGTTATCACCACTGTGTGTTTTGTTTCAGAGCGGCAACACTCGTTTTAGTGAAATAAATGACATTGTGTTTTTCCCAATAAGTAAACAAACTATTCATGGTCTGGATATCATGATATCAATACCAAAGAAGTACAAACGATTGTTTACTTTTGAGAGTTATCCCATCTTGCTGTTTTGTTTGCCCTCTCGTTAGTGAAATAAATGACATTGTGTTTTTCCAATAAGTTAGTAGCTTATTGATCCCATAATCTCATAAAAGCAGCTTCTTGAATTGTTTCCCAGGGTGTCAGCTTCAACAACATTACTGGGGAGTTTGATTCCAGACCCTCACAATTCTCTGTGTAAAAAAGTGCGACCTATTTTCTGTTCTGAATGCCCCTTTTTCTAAACTCCATTTGTGACCCCTGGTCCTTGTTTCTTTTTTCAGGCTGAAAAAGTCCCTTGCGTCCACACTGTCAATACCTTTTAGAATTTTGAATGCTTGAATTAGGTCGCCACGTAGTCTTCTTTGTTCAAGACTGAACAGATTCAATTCTTTTAGCCTGTCTGCATATGACATGCCTTTTAAGCCCGGAATAATTCTGGTCGCTCTTCTTTGCACTCTTTCTAGAGCAGCAATATCTTTTTTATAGCGAGGTGACCAGAACTGCACACAATATTCAAGATGAGGTCTTACAAGTGCATTGTACAGTTTTAACATTACTTCCCTTGATTTAAATTCAACACTTTTCACAATGTATCCGAGTATCTTGTTAGCCTTTTTTATAGCTTCCCCACATTGCCTAGATGAAGACATTTCTGAGTCAACAAAAACTCCTAGGTCTTTTTCATAGATTCCTTCTCCAATTTCAATATCTCCCATATGATATTTATAATGTACATTTTTATTTCCTGCGTGCAGTACCTTACACTTTTAGTCTATTAAATGTCATTGTGTTTTTCTGCCCAGTTCTGATGGTCTTGTCTAGATCATTTTGAATGACCTTTGCTGCTGCAACAGTGTTTGCCACTCCTCCTACTTTTGTGTCGTCTGCAAATTTAACAAGTTTGCTTACTATACCAGAATCTAAATCATTAATGTAGATTAGGAATAGCAGAGGACCTAATACTGATCCCTGTGGTACACCGCTGGTTACCACACTCCATTCTGAGGTTTTTCCTCTAATCAGTACTTTCTGTTTTCTACATGTTAACCACTCCCTAATCCATGTACATGTGTTTCCTTGAATCCCAACTGCGTTCAGTTTTGAGAATTAATCTTTTGTGCGGGACTTTGTCAAAAGCTTTCTGGAAATCTAAATAAACCATGTCATATGCTTTGCAATTATCCATTATCGATGTTGCATCCTCAAAAAAATCAAGCAAGTTAGTTAGGCACGATCTCCCTTTCCTAAAACCATGTTGACTGTCTCCCAGCATACCCTGTTACCATATAGGTAATTTTCCATTTTGGATCTTATTATAGTTTCCATAAGTTTGCATATAATAGAAGTCAGGCTTACTGGTCTGTAGTTACCTGGTTCAACAAGTTTCCCTTTTTGTGGATCGGTATTACGTTTGCAATTTTCCAGTCTGTCGGTACAACCCCTGTGTCAAGAGACTGCTGCATGATCTTAGTGACATTGTTTCATTTCATTTCCCAATTAGCGGATTTGTAAATTACTTCTTTCATTTCTTTGAGTACTACTGGGAGGATCTCATCCGGCCCAGGGGATTTTTTTATTTTAAGAGCTCCTAGTCCCTTTAACACTTCTGCCTCAGTTATGCTAAAGTTATTTAAAACTGGATAGGAACATTGTGACATGTGGGGCATGTTGTCAGTATCTTCCTTTGTAAAAAAATTGTGAAAAGTAATCATTTAATATATTTGCTATTTTTTTTTTTCTTCAACTACGATTTTGCCATTTGTATGAAAGGCACATTTAACTTCCTCTTTGAATGTGTGTTTTGCTGTTACTCTGTATTAGGAAAAAAATTTTGGAATTGGTTTTAGCTCCCTTAGCAAACAATTCATTTCTATTCTGGATCTCTTGGCCTTTCAACTTCCTTTTTGACTTGCATTTGCAGTTCCGAAAACACTTTCTTTTGTTTGATGCTGCACCCACTCTCGTATAGTAATTTTTGTGTTTTTGCCTGTACTTGTTTGTTGGTCCAATTTGTCATTACAATGATACCACTACCAAGGACACACCAGTAAGAGTTGAAAGGCATATTTACTTTAGCGTTCTCCTCCCCTGTGGGGTTTTTTCAATGCTCTGTAAAGTGCCTTTTTTCGCTGAATATTTTTTTTAATTGATCTATTAAACCATTTTGGCAATTTAGTTTTACATTTAGATTTGTCTACTTTAGGGATATAATTGTTTTGCGCCCCTAGTACTACATTTTTGAAGAACAACCATCCTTCTTCTGTGGGTGTTTTCTCTATTTTACTGGAATCTACTTCTGTTAGTCTCTGTTTCATGCCTTAATAGTTTGCTTTTCTAAAATTGTAAACCTTAGCTTTAGTCATTACTTTTGAGGTCCAAAAAAAACACTTCAAATGAGACCATGTTGTGGTCTGAGTTTGCCAGTGGTTCTCTGACCTCTGTTTACAATGCTACACTACCAAGGAAAACACCTAAGAACTTTATTGACATTGTTTACTTTTGGCGTATTCACACTGTGTTTTGTTTGATGCTTCTAGACAGCAAAAAGTCTGAGTTGAGAAACACAGCAAGTTCAATTTGCAGTTTGGACCCCTTTACTACAACAGTGTGCTGCCTTCCGGGAGCCTCGGTCAAGCACATCACTGAGAATGTGGACAGGCTCCTGGAACAAACAGGAGACGACCCGGTAGTAGTCATCCACATTGGTACAAACAACATTGGAAGAGACAGACCAAAATCCCTGCAAAACAAATTCAGAGAGCTAGGAAGGAAATTAAAAGAGAAAAACCAAAACTGTGGTATTTTCTGGTATACTACCCGCACCTTGCAAAGGACCATATGGACAGCTGGAAATAATTAATCAAAACGAATGGCTGAAGACGTGGTGCACACGGGAAGGCTTCACCTATCTTGATTATTGGACCACATTCTACAACGAGGACTATCTGTATAGACGGGATGGACTGCATTTAAATAACAAGGGAACTAGTCTACTCGGAGAAAAGATCCTCGAGCAGGTTCGGAAGCATTTAAACTAGAAAGGAAGGGGGGAGAAATCAACAAAAAAACAGAAGGGAGACCGCATCAAAACAAGAACAACAACTCAGGTAAGACAACCATTAAATGTATTTATCTAAATGCTAGAAGTATCAGAAACAAAATTCTAGAACTTGAAGCTACTGCACTAACAGGTAACTATGATGTGATAGGTGTTACAGAAACGTGGTTGTCTGAGAGTGATGGGGACGAATATAATATTTGTGGGTATACACTGTATAGGAAAGACAGACAGGACAGAAGAGGAGGAGGGGTAGCGCTATACATAAGAAACAGTCTTGAAGCCCAGGTGTTAAACCTGGACAAAGAAAATAAAACCGAATCAATATGGGTCAGAATAACGGACAAAAATTCAAAAGGCATAATAATAGGAGCATGCTATAGACCGCCAGATTCAGACGGTGAGCACAATAATCTGTTATACAATGACATTAGAAATGTGTGTAGCAAAGGAGAAGCCATACTAATGGGGGATTTCAATTTCCCCCAAATAAAATGACTGCTTCCTAACACAATTTGTGAAGGCACCCATTAATAGGGAGGCATGCCTTGATTTAGTCTTTTCAAATAACGAAGATATAATAACTAAAACAGAGGTCAGAGAACCACTAGCAAACTCAGACCACAATATGGTCTCATTTGAAGTGTTCTTTAAAACCCCAAAAGTAATGACTAAAGCTAAGGTTTACAATTTTAGAAAAGCAAACTATGAAGGTATGAAACAGAGACTAACAGAAATAGATTGGAGTAAAATAGAGAAAACACCCACAGAAGAAGGATGGTTGTTCTTCAAAAATGTAGTACTAGAGGCACAAAACAATTATATCCCTAAAGTAGACAAATCTAAATGTAAAACTAAATTGCCAAAATGGTTTAGTAGATCAATTAAAAAAAATATTCAGCGAAAAAAAAGGCACTTTACAGAGCATTAAAAAAGGAACAAAAAGAAAGTATGCAGAAAGAGTACACGGAACTGCAAACGCAAGTCAAAAAGGAAGTTAGAAAGGCCAAGAGAGAAATAGAAATGAACATTGCTAAGGGAGCTAAAACCAATTCCAAAATGTTTTTCCAATATTACAACAGCAAGAGACCATTCAAAGAGGAGATTAAATGTTTAAGAGATACAAATGGCAAAATCGTAGATGAAGGAAAAAAAATAGCAAATATGTTAAATGATTACTTTTCACAAAGGAAGATACTGACAACATGCTCCACATGTCATCCAGTTCCTTTCCAGTTTTAAATAACTTTAGCATAACTGAGGCAGAAGTGTTAAAGGGACTAGGAGCTCTTAAAATAAACAAATCCCCTGGGCCGGATGAGATCCTCCCAGTAGTACTCAAAGAAATGAAAGAAGTAATTTACAAACCGCTAACCAAGATCATGCAGCAGTCTCTTGACACAGGGGTGGTACCGACAGACTGGAAAATTGCAAACGCAATACCGATCCACAAAAAGGGAAACAAAACTGAACCAGGTAACTACAGACCAGTAAGCCTGACTTCTATTATATGCAAACTTATGGAAACTATAATAAGATCCAAAATGGAAAATTACCTATATGGTAACAGGGTACTGGGAGACAGTCAGCATCGTTTTAGGAAAGGGAGATCGTGCCTAACTAACTTGCTTGATTTTTTTGATATGACATGGTTTATTTAGATTTCCAGAAAGCTTTTGACAAAGTCCCGCACAAAAGATTAATTGTCAAACTGAACACAGTTGGGATTCAAGGAAACACATGTACATGGATTAGGGAGTGGTTAACATGTAGAAAACAGAAAGTACTGATTAGAGGAAAAACCTCAGAATGGAGTGTGGTAACCAGCGGTGTACCACAGGGATCAGTATTAGGTCCTCTGCTATTCCTAATCTACATTAATGATTTAGATTCTGGTATAGTAAGCAAACTTGTTAAATTTGCAGACGACACAAAAGTAGGAGGAGTGGCAAACACTGTTGCAGCAGCAAAGGTCATTCAAAATGATCTAGACAAGATTCAGAACTGGGCAGACACATGGCAAATGGCATTTAATAGAGAAAAGTGTAAGGTACTGCACGCAGGAAATAAAAATGTACATTATAAATATCATATGGGAGATATTGAAATTGGAGAAGGAATCTATGAAAAAGACCTAGGAGTTTTTGTTGACTCAGAAATGTCTTCATCTAGACAATGTGGGGAAGCTATAAAAAAGGCTAACAAGATGCTCGGATACATTGTGAAAAGTGTTGAATTTAAATCAAGGGAAGTAATGTTAAAACTGTACAATGCACTAGTAAGACCTCATCTTGAATATTGTGTTCAGTTCTGGTCACCTCGCTATAAAAAAGATATTGCTGCTCTGGAAAGAGTGCAAAGAAGAGCGACCAGAATTATTCCAGGCTTAAAAGGCATGTCATATGCAGACAGGCTAAAAGAATTGAATCTGTTCAGTCTTGAACAAAGAAGACTACGTGGCGACCTAATTCAAGCATTCAAAATTCTAAAAGGTATTGACAGTGTCGACCCAAGGGACTTTTTCAACATGAAAAAAGAAACAAGGACCAGGGGTCACAAATGGAGTTTAGAAAAAGAGGCATTCAGAACAGAAAATAGGAGACACTTTTTTACACAGAGAATTGTGAGGGTCTGGAATCAACTCCCCAGTAATGTTGTTGAAGCTGACACCCTGGGATCCTTCAAGAAGCTGCTTGATGAGATTTTGGGATCAATAAGCTACTAACAACCAAACGAGCAATATGGGCTGAATGGCCTCCTCTCATTTGTAAACTTTCTTATGTTCTTATGTTCTTATGGCATCCTTTGACAACCAGTGGACTCTAGGGGGTGTGCTCTGTACCACCTCCTCTTTTACAATTCTTTTTTAATTTACAGTCCTTTTTCTGGTTTTTCATTTAAAATGAGTTAAATTCCTATTTATTTATTTCCTATTTATTTTTGAATTTTTTTCTCCAGCCGTCACAAATGACGGCTGGAGGTGACGTTTGCCTTTTAGGCATTTAAATAGAACTGAAATAAATGACAATGAGTTTTCCCAAAAATGTAAACAAACCATTCAAAGTCTAAATATCCTACAAATAATAAAGAGATCCAATAACAGAGAAATCAATAAAGAACTTGGGCGGCGATGTTTACTTTTGGAGATGTCCCACTGTCTGTTTTTGATTTCAATTCTGTTACACGTTTCTTCTGAAAAAATTGACATTGGGTTTTCCCCAAAAGAAAACAAGGCATTCAAATTCTAAATTCCCTAAAATCAGCAGAGTGCTCCCCTAACTGAGAAATCCTAAAATAACTTGGGCAGCAATGTTATTTTTTCGAGATATCCCAGTGTGTGTAACGCATTTCTACGGAACTAAATGACAATGGGTTTTTCCACAAAACTAAACAAGCCATTCAAGGTTTAAATGCACTACAATAACTAGGGTGCTCAGGTTACTGGGAAATCCCAAAAGAAACTTGCTGACAGTGTTTATTTTTGGAGATATCCTACTCTGTGTTTTTTTTCAATTCTGCAATGCATTTCTACTGAAATATATAACAATGGATTCTCCCAAAAAACTAAACAAGCCATTCAAAGTCTAAATGCTCTACAATTGCTAGTGTGCTCCGTTAACTGAAAAATCCCAAAAGAATTTGGGCAGCAATGTTTACTTTTGGAGATGTCCCACTGTGTGTTTTTTCTTTCAAATCTGTAAAATGGTTCTATTGAAATAAATGACAATGGCTTTTCCTCCAAAACTAAATAAGTCATTTAAATGCTGTACAATCACTAGAGTGCTCCCATAACTGGGAAATCCCAACAGAACTGAGACAAAAGAGATGTCCCAAGTTCTTTTTAGATTTCATAGATACGGAGCATGCTAGTGATTGGAAGGCATTTAGACTTTGAATGGCTTGTTTATTTTTTGGGGGAAAACCCATTGTCATTTACTTCAGTAGAAACGCGTTACATAATTGAAAAAAAAAAACACACACACACACAATAGTACATCTCCAAAAGTAAACATTGCCACACAAGTTATTTTGGGATTTCTCAATTACAGGATCACTCTAGTGATTTTACGACATTTAGAATTTGAATTAATTGTTTAGTTTTGGCAGAAAACCCATTGTCATTTATTTCAGTAGAAAGTAGTTACAGAATGTCACAGAGACGGCCGAAGTGGGCGGCATCAGAACCAGGAAAAGGAATGAATGACAGCGAGGGGTGGTTTGGTGGAGCTGAGCGAATGTTTCCGCTCAGCATTTAATAAACAGAACAGAAAATAAACGGTTGGAACAATACAAAAACAGGAAACGGCACATTCGCCAAAATAAATAGACAAGCAAACAAAACAAACAAACACGGTGAGCTTCTATCTAACGATTACTTTTGTTATTATCTCTACCTTCGTCTCCTATCCCGTTCTCCACTCACCGAAAACCCAACCGCGAGTGGGTGAAAACATGCTGTTTTTTATGCAGCTGTACCAAGACTCGATTGCTAATCAATCATTCAATTGGAGTCTCGGTACAATTGCACGTGAATTAATAAAGTGCAATTCCCCGTGCTCACATATTACTTTTTACTTGCACGTGAAGTGCTGTGCAATCCTCGTGCCTAAATACACATATACATTTTAAACATTCGTGTTACACAGACCCGTTTATATCCCGTGTACCAATGTCTATACACCAACATTTAAACACACCGCACGCAACACATAACGGGCACCTTGTCACACAGAATTGAAATAAAACAGACACAGTGGTAGCTCTGTAAAAGTAAACATTGCTGTCCAAGTTCTTTTAGGATTCAACAGTTAGTGGAGCACTCTAGTGATTGTATGGCAATAGACTGTTAATGGCTTGTTTAGTTTTGTGGGAAAACCGATTGTCATTTATTTCAGTAGGAACATGTGAAATAAAACACACAGTGTTACATCTCCAAAAATAAACATTGCCGTCCAATTTCTTTTGGGATTTAACAGTTAGACAAGCACTCTAGTGTTGAAGTATGGCATTTCAACATTGAATGGCTTGTTTAGTTTTGTGGGAAAACCTATTGTCATTTATTTAACAAGAAACACGTTACAAATCTGAAATAAAACATACAGTGGGACATCTCCAAAAGTAAACATTGCCACCCAACTTCTTTTGGGATTTCCAAGTTATGGGAGCACTTCAGTAATTGTAGAGTATTTAGACTTTGAATGGCTTGTTTAGTTTTGGTGGAAAACCCATTGTCATTTATTTCAGTAGCAAAGCGTTACAGATCTAAAATAATAAACACAGTGGAACATCTCCAAAAGTGAACATTGCCACATGTTATTTTCGGATTTTGGGACACCATGTACATTACAACATTAATGTGTGAGCGGTCTGTTATTGAATATATTATTATTATACCATGAGTGGCCTGCATAAGATAACATTATACACCATGAGTTTCCTGCATTAAATAACATTATACACCGTGAGTGTCCTGGATAGGGCAACATTATACACCTTGAGTGTCCTGCAATGAATAACATAAGCACATAAAAAAGTTTACAAATGAGAGGAAACCATTTGGCCCATCTTGCTCGTTTGGTTGTTAGTAGCTTATTGATCCCAGAATCTCATCAAGCAGCTTCTTGAAGGATCCCAGGGTGTCAGCTTCAACAACATCACTGGGGAGTTGATTCCAGACCCTCACAATTCTCTGTGTAAAAAAGTGCCTCCTTTTTTTTGTTGAGTGCCCCTTTGTCTAATCTCCATTTGTGACCCCTGGTCCTTGTTTCTTTTTTCAGGTCAAAAAAGTCCCTTGGGTCGACATTGTCAATACCTTTTAGAATTTTGAATGCTTGAATTAGGTCGCCACGTAGTCTTCTTTGTTCAAGACTGAACAGATTCAATTCTTTTAGCCTGTCTGCATATGACATGCCTTTAAGCCCGGAATAATTCTGGTCGCTCTTCTTTACACTCTTTCTAGAGCAGCAATATCTTTTTATAGCGAGGGGACCAGAACTGAACACAATATTCAAGATGAGATCTTACTAGTGCATTGTACAGTTTTAACATTACTTCCCTTGATTTAAATTCAACACTTTTCACAATGTATCCGAGCATCACATTGTCTAGATGAAAACATTTCTGATATTTTCTTCTTTTTCATAGATTCCTTCTCCAATTTCAGTATCTCCCATATGATATTTATAACGTACATTTTTATTTCCTGCGTGCAGTACCTTACACTTTTCTCTATTAAATGTCATTTGCCATGTGTCTGCCCAGTTTTGAATCTTGTCTAGATCATTGTGAATGACCTTTGCTGCTGCAACAGTGTTTGCCACTCCTATTTTTGTGTCGTCTGCAAATTTAACAAGTTTGCTTACTATACCAGAATCTAAATCATTAATGTAGATTAGGAATAGCAGAGGACCTAATACTGATCCCTGTGGTACACCTCTGGTTACCTCACTCCATTCTGAGGTTTTTCCTCTAATCAGTACTTTCTGTTTTCTACATGTTAACCACTCCCTAATCCATGTACATGCGTTTCCGTGAATCCCAACTGCGTTCAGTTTGAGAATTAATCTTTTGTGTGGGACTTTGTCAAAAGCTTTCTGGAAATCTAAATAAACCATGTCATATGCTTTGCAATTATCCATTATCGATGTTGCATCCTCAAAAAAATCAAGCAAGTTAGTTAGACACGATCTCCCTTTCCTAAAACCATGTTGACTGTCTCCCAGGACCTGTTACCATATAGGTAATTTTCCATTTTGGATCTTATTATAGTTTCCATAAGTTTGCATATAATAGAAGTCAGGCTTACTGGTCTGTAGTTACCTGGTTCAGTTTTGTTTCCCTTTTGGTGTATCGATATTACGTTTGCAATTTTCCAGTCTTTCAGTACCACCCCTGTGTCAAGAGACTGCTGCATAATCTTGGTTAGCGATTTGTAAATGACTTCTTTCATTTCTTTGAGTATATTGGGAGGATCTCATCCGGCCCAGGGGATTTGTTTATTTTAAGAGCTCCTAGTCCCTTTAACACTTCTGCCTCGGTTATGCTAAAGTTATTTAAAACTGGATAGGAACTGGATGACATGTGGAGCATGTTGTCAGTATCTTTTGTTGTAATATTGGAAAAACATTTTGGAATTGGTTTTAGCCCCCTTAGCAATGTTCATTTCTATTTCTCTCTTGGCCTTTCTAACTTCCTTTTTGACTTGCGTTTGCAGTTCTGTGTACTCTTTCTGTGTACTTTCTTTTTGGTCATTTTTTAATGCTCTGTAAAGTGCCTTTTTTCGCTGAATATTTTTTTAATTGATCTATTAAACCATTTTGGCAATTTAGTTTTACATTTAGATTTGTCTACTTTAGGGATGTAATTGTTTTGCACCTCTAGTACTACATTTTTGAAAAACAACCATCCTTCTGTGGGTGTTTTCTCTATTTTACTCCAATCTACTTCTGTTAGTCTCTGTTTCATACCTTCATAGTTTGCTTTTCTAAAATTGTAAACCTTAGCTTAGCCTTTACTTTTGGGGTTTTAAAAAACACTTCAAATGAGACCATGTTGTGGTCTGAGTTTGCCAGTGGTTCTCTGACCTCTGTTTTAGTTATTCTGTCTTCGTTATTTGAAAAGACTAAATCAAGGCATGCCTCCCCTCTAGTCGGTGCCTTGACAAATTGTGTTAGGAAGCAGTCATTTGTCATTTCCACCATTTCTATTTCATCCTTCGTGCTACCCACCGGATTTTCCCATTTTATATGGGGGAAGTTGAAATCCCCCATTATACACTGTGAGTGTCCTGCATTGAATAACATTTTACATCGTGAGTGTCCTACATAGGATAACATTATATACTGTGAGTGTCCTGCATTGAATAACATTATACATCGTGAGTGTCCTGCGTAGGATAACATTATCTGCCGTAAGTGGCCTGCATTGAATTATATTACCTGCAAAAGAAACAGTACATAATAAAGTTATATTAAGGGCAATCAAGACAGAAAACTATGGAGTGCCATTTGTGCCAAAACTATCCAGCTGTTAGTTTGTCATTTTTTTTCAATTCATTTGTTAATTCGTGAATTTGTCAATTTGTGAATTGTTCAATTTGTCCAGCAATTCGTCCATAAATTTGTCAATTCATACAGTAATTCATAAAAATATTTGTTAATTCATCTAATAAATTATTAATTAATTTGTCAATTCATTAACAAATAAGGCTGTACAGAACTGTAAATTTCCACTCAACCTGGCAAAGCATTGCGGTATTATAGAGAGGCAAAAAAATTCTATGGAGAGTCAATGCAGGGTACAAAATGTTGCTGGTTTTTGCCATGTTGAAAAAAATGCCCCTGGTTTGTTTACTGTACTATATTGCTGTGTATTGATAATATTTTATGTTGTAATGTTGTGCATTTCAAAAGTAACCGATATTACCAGACTGTTAAATGATGTAATCAATACGCTTCTTTAAAGCAACGAACGAGACAGTGCTCAGAAAATAGAAATCTTTATAATATTATCCTATGCAGAACACAAACAGATACTGTTATCATATGCAGGACACTCACGGTGTGTAATGTTATTCAATTCAGGACACTCACGGTGTATAATGTTACCCTACCCAGGACACTCATACGGTGTATGTTACCCTATGCAGGACACTCACGGTGTATAATGTCATTCAACGCAGGACACTCACGGTGTGATAATAATATATTCAAAAACAAACCATGCACGGGGTCGGGGTTGTAGGTGAAGCAGGACAAAAAACGTATACGCTCCTAGCAAAGGGGCAGGGGTTATCGGTGCTGTGTTTTAGTGCGGAAGGTACCGGGTTCGATCCCAGGCTCTCAGCTGTGCAATCACCTTGCCTACGGTAACCCCTGGTCAACACAATATCGATTGCAGGGCACTCGTACTGTAATACTATGCATATAAAGGGCACTTGTGTAGTGTAGAAATTATGAGGCAATTTAAATGGAAATTAAAAGTTAGTGACCCAGCAAATGCCACCTTTGCTATCTCAAATACCTTTTTATGAACTGATTTAAATATTGAATTGATATTGACTAATTAAAATAGGCTACAGCACAACTCACAATGTTTGGCACACCGATAACAGCCGGTTTCTACACTTATGAATTGGAATGTCAAATATATCTGTTTATATGAGCCACACTATTAGTTACTGTGATGTACTCGTGGAACTTTGCAGACTGGCATATGCCATATTTATTTTTCCAACTATCTTCTTCTTCTTCCGTCAACTTCAAACTAGTTTTACATTACCTTTTATCGTTTATATTTAGTTTATTAATGTTGTTTTTATTTTTGTAGTGGAGGTAGATCCTTTGCTGAAGTGTTGTAGTACTGTGCTTGCCTGTGTTGGCTCTCCACGATCTTCTTCTGCTTGTTGCTGGTCACCCCAGGCCTTAGTAGATTTTCACTCATCAGCAACAGGGTTTTAGTTCTCCTGCACATTAGGCTTTGTACTACTGCTGTCTACACCCTGAGAGGGGGTGTTTCTGTGGTCCAGCATGGCCAGATATGGATCAGATCCTGCTCTTTTTGCTTTAACCATTAGCCTTTTGGTTGTTTTCACTGCTGACTCTGCTTTTCCGTTGCTCTGCAGGTGCCGGGGGATGATGTTTTGTGTTTAAAGTCTCATTTTTTGCTGAACTCTTTGAACTCTTCTGCTGTGTATTGTGGTCCATTGTCAGAATACAGAGTGTCTGGAATCCCATATCTCGCAAAGTGTGCTTTTAGCTTCCGTACAATTGTCCTGGATTTCGTGTTCTCCAGGAAGTCCACTTCCCAAAAGTTGGAGTAGTAGTCAACGGTAATCATATAGTCCTTCTCGTTGACTGTAAAAAGATCTGTTCCCACTGTTTCCCAGGGTCTACTTGGTGCTTCATGTGATTTTAAAGTTTCCTTTAAGTGCTTGATTCCCTGTGCACTGCACACACTGCATTGCTCCATGTATGTTTTCAGCTGTGCATTCATGCCTGGCCAATAGATACTCTCGCATGCTCTTCTTAGGCATCCTTCTATTCCAATGTGTGAGGAGTGGACTCTTCGCATAATATCTGCTCTGAGAGAAGCTGGTATAACTACACCCTCACCCCTGAAGACAATTCCATTTTGTACGCTGAGCTCATCTGCTATGGAAAAACATTGTTGCTTCCAGAAGTACGTGTTCCTTAGTGTCCGGCCAACCTTGTAGGATCACTTTCTTTAACACCTGAAGATCCTTGTCCTGCTCTGTTGCTTTTTGTATGGCCTTTAGCCTCTCGTCGGAGATGGGCAAGTAGTGCACCATGTTAATGGATTCAATTTCAGTTTCTACTGGATGTTTTGAGCTGGAGTCTGGTAGGTATGCCCTGCTTAGCATGTCTGCCAGTAGTAAATGTCTTCCTGGGTAGTATCTGAGTACAACATCATATCTCTACAGCCTCAGTAGCATCCGCTGTAGTCATTTGGGTGTACAAAGGAGGGGTTTCCTTATTATACTCTCTAGTAGTTTGTGATCAGACTGTACTTCTACCGTGCGTCCATATGTGAACTGATGAAATCTCTCTATTCCAAACAGTACTGCCAACAGCTCTTTTTCTAGCTGAGCATAGCCTTGTTCTGTATCTGCCAGTGCTCTGCTTGCACATGCAATTGGCTGTCCCGACTGGATTGGGAGCGGCATGAGTGCCTCTTCCAATTCAGTTTCTGATGCATCACATTGCACAGAAGCTGTTCTTCTGGGTTGTAGTATTTTAGTACTGGAGTTTTTGCAATTGCTTCTTTTATTTTCTCAAAGGCCTCTTCATGCCAATCAGTCCACTCCCACGACATGTCTTTGTGTGTCAGTTGTCTCAGAGGTTCATACATGTCTGACAAGTGTTCACAAAATTTTGCTAGGTAGTTCACCATACCCAGGAATCATTGCACTCCCCAAATGTCTGTTGGTCTGGGCATCTGCCTAATGGCATTGACCTTCTCTGGGTCGACTTTCAGACCCTGTGATGTCAACAGGTGTCCAATATATGGCACTTCCTTCAGCCTGAGCTGAAATTTCTCTGGGTTTAGCTTCACATTGCATTCTCTTCACCTTTCCAGGAGCTTTCTCAATTTATCATCATGGTCTTGTGCAGCTACTATATCATTGTTTCCTTCCCCAACAATAAGGATACCATCAGATATGATTTTGATTCCTGGCACTCCCTCTAACACTTGGTTCAATTTTCTCTGAAAGACCTCAGGTGCAGGACTGATTCCCATCAGCAAGCGCAACCAACGATAACGTTCAAATGGTGTTGCAAAAGTGGTGAGATAGCTTGACTCTTCTTCTAATTCAATGTGCCAAAACCCATTCTTAACATCACATACTGGAAAACTCTTGCCTTTGCCAGATCCGGCAAGACGTCATCAATGGTTGGAAGAGGGTAATGGCTTCTATTGAGCGCTTTGTTTAGTGGCTTAGGGTCTATGCATATCCTTAACTTTCCTGAGGGTTTCTTCACAACCAGCAAACTGCTGATCCAGTCTGTGTATTTCTCAACTGGTGGTATGATTTCATGTTCTTGCAGTCTAGCCAGTTCCTTCTTCAGTGGTTTTGACAGTGCCACCGGTACTCTTCTCTTTGGTAGTTTCACAGGCTCTACACTATGATTTACTTCTAGTGTGAGTTTTCCCTCGAGTTGTCCTTCCCCTTGGAATCTGCCCTATCTGCAAACTCCTGTCAGATTGATTCCACGCTCCATGAGTGAATGTCTCTGTTGCCGATGGACTTATCAACTGCTAGAATGTTTTGGTGCTGTACTGTTATTAACTCCATAGACCGTATGGCTTTGCTGCCTAGCAGTGGTCTGAGAACATTATTGTTGACAACAATGAATTCCAGCCTATATGTTTTTTTGTTGCATGGATTTCTTATCTTAAGTTTACATTTTCTAACAGGCTTCAGGGTGCTTTTATTATACATTACTAACATTACTAGCAGTTTTCTAGGTGGATGTCTCTTGTCAGGAGATTCTCTGGAATTACATTGCAGCTAGCACCACAGTCCAGTTGAAATTTAACTGGTTGTTTGTTCAGTAACATGGTTGCAAACAGTGGTGCGTGAGGCTATAATGTTGACGCCTGTACTGCATTGATGCTCTCTGATTCTGGCTCCAAGGTTACACACAGGATATCCTCGTCACTGTCTGACTCAGTTGAAATATTCTCCAATGCTAACACTTTTTGCTTTCTCCTGCTAATGCTGCTTCTACATGTGTTAATAAAATGGTTCCACTTGCCACAACTCTTGCAATTTGGCCATATGCTGGGCATTTTTCTTAATTCCTCTCATGTCTTCTTCCACAGTAGTTGCACTGTATTAAATTATAGTCATTTGGTGTGGTGTTTGTGTTCTTTGGATAATTCTGTAGCTCTCCCAATCTGTAGACACTTGGTTAAATTTAAGTCAGCTTCCCTTAGTAGGCGTTCTCTTAAATATGCGTCTCGAGTTCCACACAAAATGTTGTCTCTTATGAGGGAGTCTGTAATATTTTCAAAATTACAGGTGGCTGCCAATATCCTTAATTCTGTGACATATTTGTCAAAACTTTCATCCGGGCCTTGGCTGCATGTAAAGAAATGGTATCTTTCTACCGTCTCATTTTTCTTTGGGTCACAGTACATTACTTGTACTAACGTACGATCGGCGTGCGCTCCTTCATTCAATGTTTCACACACCTCCCTGCCTTTTTCTCCAATCAAATAATACAACAGTTTCACTTTCAAAACATTCTCCTTTTCCCCCATTGTCAGGGCAATGTATAAATTAAATTCTTCTTTCCATCTTCTCCAGGCTAGCGATAAGTTCTTTTCATCAAAGTCTAGTTTTCCTGGAGGTTTGAGTGCGTGTTCCATTTTTATTAACAATCAGTTATTAGCGTTTCCTCTTGTTACTCTACACAATATCTAGGATGTCAAGGTATAGGCATGGTTACATTAGCCTAAGTAACACATTGCCACCCAGTCTCTGACCAGCTGGATGATTTCCATTACATGAGAGTAGATGTTAAACTTCATGCAGATTTGAACTTGGCTCTCGCCAAGATAAGCACCAATTAAGACGTAGTTTTGCAGTAAACTAATGTGATCCATCTGCATCTCAATCCATTTGTGTTGTTTTCCATCTGATGAGGTAGATATCCTTCTGTCTGGTTGATTGCTGAAGTGTAATGCTGGCTTCAGGGATCTGATTATTTTGCCTCCCCAGCGCATCAGCACAAACAACGGCTGCGATGCTGACTCCGGGGATCAACCCAGTGCGGTCTCCCCCAGCGCATCAGCATATGACAACCATCTGGATTGAGCTAAGTAGGGTACATCTCTGGGGTCTTCAAGTGGGCACCTTCCATCCTGGGTGTTTCGTCGACTAGCCCATGACACCTCAAGAGGACTCAAAAGTGATTATGGTGTCCGAGCATCACCACCCTCCATCCCCTACTCAGCTCATGGGTAGGGGTATGGTCCGCTGCCAGCCAAAACTTGATCCCAAATTTGACAGGCTTGTTTTTTGTGTCCACCGACACCGTGCTTTTGTTGGAAACAGCTGCTTTTGTCCAGGTATTGTTTTATGTTTAGCTTTAAACAGGCAATGCTGTTTCTTTTAAGTCGTGACAAATTCCAGCTGTCAGTGCAAATATATCTATAGTTGCTCTCAAATCAAACACAAAAATATCAAGATATCTAAAAAAATTCTTGTAAAAGTAATATTATAAGACAGCAGACAATATGCTCACGTAAACAGCCAGATGGCAGTTCATCAAGGAATTGATAATAATTCAATAGAGATTTGGATAACACATATCTAGACTTCAAGAGCAATATTTTATTAAAATACATACTGCTGTAAACTCAGCAGAGGTAGAAATAACAAGCGGACTTGTATAAAAAACAACATAGCGTATTGTAGGTTATATTGACAAAAGCATGTATTGTAACACGCCATCATTTTGCGATTCTGACTTTCAACTGCCATCAGGCTATTTAATGTATCTATTTGGGAAAAGTGAAGAACAGACAACCGCTGACCTTTATAAAAGTATTGACGGGTACGGCTGGACTGACTTGCCGTTGCTACCTGTTGGCGAATGGAGTGCTGTACTCAGAGCCAGTTAATGCTAGGAGAGGATGCTGGGAGTGAGAAATATGGTCAAGTTCCTGTAATTGTTATTATCCTTCCGGTGTTATTTGATTTATGTGTGGATGTCACCTTGAGAGGCAGAGTAGTGCTCTAGGGAGGTGAAGGGTTGTCTGTGTTTATATAGATGGTGTTGATTTCTTGTTAGCCGCATAATCCATTGCATTAAATGCGAGATTCTTGTGTGTGTCTCCAATAATTCTCGTGCTCGCTACAGTACTATATATGTATAAATAAATTAAGAAATAGCAAGGTAGAAAAATACATGTCATATTAATTGATTTGGCTGATGCGTTTATCCACAGCAATTGACATCTATATACCTATATATAAAAAGTAAAGGTAATTTATATAAATAAATATATATATTATAGATTATATATATTCTATATATATATATATATATATATATTATATATATATATATATATATATATATTAAGAGGAACTGTAGTTCCTCATACAAGTTAGAAAAACTTGTCTGAAACTGCCGAGATTTAGTTACATAACGAGACACTAGTGATCCTTCGCTTGCAGCATCCAAATGAACTGGTCGAGCAACAAATAACCTACAAACTAGGGAATGCAATACCATTGCATATAAATTTGGAAAAAACTGGAAGTAGCATTTTTGCTAAATTTTTGAAGAATGTGGTTAATGTGGGGTTTTGGAAAGATGACATTTATTCTAAGTTAGAAACGCCCTCCTCATGGCTTACCAAAAAACTGATCTGGATCGGTACTTATTCCCAAATGTTATAATGTGTAAGAATACCAAGGATATTCATTGGCTATGTCCTGGAAAACCCTTCATTAAGACAAGTGAAGAAAAAATTTGTGGAATAACCCTGCAGATATCCTAGAAAAATGCAAGGTTATCGTGGCTAAAAAAAGTATCTTTACTGAGACTAGAGTGGAAATAGCTAATTCACAATGGTTAGTCAGTTCCCCTAAAAAGGAAACAATGCTAATGATTAGTAAGCATGGAATAACTTTGAAACATAAACTGCCTTATAATGTCTCCCTAATCACAGTACCAGAAGAAACTTTCATTACTATAGAACATAAAACAATTTACTATTTGGATCTTACTGTACATGAAGCACAGATTGACAAGCTAGAGGTCTTTAAAGGACATAAGAACATAAGAAAGTTTACAAACGAGAGGAAGCCATTGCTCGTTTGGTTGTTAGTAACTTATTGATCCCAGAATCTCATCAAGCAGCTTCTTGAAGGATCTCAGGGTTTCAGCTTCAACAACATAAGGTAAATCTAGATGAAAACTTTAACTATCTCCTCAATTATAAAGCTCAGCATATAACTGAAATCTGTGTTGATGAGGATGCATTAAAAATATCGGCTTTTCATCCGGTTTCTGGAGATTTAGAAAAGCTTCAACAAAACTATATTTATTCTGTGGTAATTCCTGTTATGGTTTTGTTTCTCATGATTCATTCTATTTGCATGATTAAGATGTATCGTTTGATAACTGCCACTAAAATAACAGAAGTCTGGGATAAAAATAGAGTCAGTAACCTTTCTGAATGCTATGGAAAATAAAAACCAATCCAGCAAAGAAGAGAAATAAGGTTATAAGACTATGATAAAGAATACTTTGATACAAAGTACTGTGCCTTGGATGCACAGTACTTTGTATCAAAGTATTCTTTATCATAGTCTTATAACCTTATTTATAAGACTAAGAAATGTAGTATACCTCATGGAAAACAAAAGTTGTAAGTCTGAATAATGTATCAGTTTTTATTCACTAGATTATAGCAACTTTTGAAGGAACATGAATAATGTTTTAAAGTAAAATGATATCTTGTCATATAATGTCTATTTTAAAAGGGGGATTGTGGGGAAAATTAATGATTGACTAATTTATCATATTACTAATACAGATGGTTGGAATGTATCTGCATTTTGATTTCCCCCCCTTTTTCAATTCCTCTCCTCTACAGACATGGCTGCAGACTAGGTTTAAATAACTTTGTATAAACAATGAATGGCAAATGGTCTGGAAATTTAAAAGTGATTATTGATTAGATTAAGAAACAGACACAGGAACAAATAAACATCTGGTCCTGGAAGATACAGGTTATTTGAAGTTAAGCATTTCCAAAAAGGTGACGATGGTCTGGAGAGATCTGAATAATTTATGATTCTGTTCTAAGCAAAGGGAACAATGGAATTGCAGGGCAAGCATGCCATGATGATTACAATATTTTGTTTAAGATAAATTAAGAATTATATGAGAACACATGATATTGATGCAAGATCTTATTAATCAAGTTTTGATTAATCTATTACAAACAAACCTGTAACCTGTAAACTGGCATTTTGAGGGAAAACTATAATGGTTTAACTGTTTATATGTAGAAAATACTGAAAACAGTGATTTGAAATATTGTGAAACAACTTTTTACATGAAACTAAATAGACACATGTATTGTAATATAGACAGTTAGTAAAACGTTTTCCTAAAATTTTATAGTTAAGTTAAAATGGTGAAACAGTGTATTGAACTGCTTCACCGTTAATCTACATTTCGTTGCTTTTACTGGAGGTCAATTCTCTGCACAGCGCTCCCAAGATATTATCAATTATTTTCCTAACTGCTTCGGTGCTTCTTCTCATCATTCAGCTTCTCCATTCAGCTGCTGGCGCTCCAGCGTTAATCTTTCCTGCTCCATCCAGCTTCCAGCCCAGCAACAGCACCGTCCAAACCGCAGCTTCATTACTCAACTTGTCCGCGTCTTTATTAGACAGACTGGCCCTCCACTAAAACCTCCAAAGCCCCTCAACAAGACATCGACATTCCCGTCGTCAGTATTTGCCTTGCCATAGCTCCTCTACTTAAATCCACCACAACGCTCTATCAGCCAAATCTTTCTTTACTCTTTGATTGCAATCAAGCTCCCCTCCCCTGCTCCCAGAGCCAGCACAATTTAACGTTCCTTCAGAAGATCCTGCCCTGGATTTCTATTAGCTATGTTCAACGCTTTAAAGACTTATCCAGTCCATTTCATACTCCATTTCAACCTGTGGCGACTTGTGCTTTCAACTGGTCACAACATGTTCCAACGACACTGCTGTTCTTCAACTTTCCACCAGCGCCCCAGTCCATGGCTACCACGACAACGCCCTCATTGAGTGACTGCGGGGAGTGGTAAGTCGCCATGGTGACCAGGCAGCTTCATCTGCCACTGCGAGCTCCGTGCCTCAGTACTGCAATCTTCTGGCTTGTTGCTGCTGCGCTTTCACAACCTGCGAGGGCTCATTTAACTTGCCAAATTGTGACATCTAAATACTATGTTAATGTATTTATATACATGACTAACTGTCCTAAAACATGTAACGAAGATATTCAAATCTAAAAGAATTTGCAATTGTTGTTCTACACCGACAAGGATTTTAATCACAATAACCAAATATATTCTATCCGGCTTCACTTAGCCAATGGTTAATTCCAATCATAACCACCAGATGGCAGTATAACACCACAAATTCTATACAATCTTTAAATTGGTTTGCTATCACTGTGAAGTCGTACGCTCCAGTTTTTCTATACATTCCTGCCGTTTGTTGTCACGCCGAAGGATTCTCGGGAGTCCCCCTCCTCCTCAATCTTTTGTAGCAACTGACATTCTCCAATTTCAACTTCAAGGACCTGGTCATGAAGTAACCTTACTCAGCTGCTTTTGAGATGGTCAGTATCTACCATCATAGAAATGTCCAGCTTCCCTGCATCAGGCATCCATTCCTGCGATTTATTTCTCTTCCCAGATTTGTGTTTCTGGTGCTGCTCCTCCAATTCGGATTCTGCAGCGGTCTCAGATCTCTGCATTTTTCACCTCTCCCAAAAGCAGACCCATCTCTGGCTCCATTTAAATCTGCCTTAACACTGCAGCAGACCACAGCACTTTACCGATGGTAGTCCTCCATTCTCTATTGCAGATCTTTGCTTCAGCAGCTCTCTGCACCCTACAGCTGGGCCTCTGCAGACTACTGACAGCACTCCATTGTTTTCTTTTCAGACCTCTGCTCTGTTCAGCAGATCCTGCCCTCTATTGTTAATCGCTCCTCACTACAGCAGATCTCTGCTCCCTCTTCAGATCTGCTCACTACTGCAGCATGCAAAAGTTGCTCTAGTTTACTGTTTAAATCTGCAACTGCACTTCTCCAGAGCCTCCAATGCTCCAGCCTTCCTCCAAGATGCAGATCGTGGCAGAATTCCCACAATCAAGGCTAACGCTAATCCCCATCTAATCAAAATACGGGGCACTTCCTCAGCAATCCTATTCATATCTCCACTCATCCTCTCAAATGTTACAGCATTAATACTTGGTTTGAGACATGGTACGAGACTGGAAATCTGTCTTGATTATGAGCTAAGGAGTTCCACTATTAAGAGAATAACTGGCATTGCAAAACCCAAACCTCTGAATGTGAGTTTACCTTTTCCATTTCAAGCAGACATGCTAGTAGCAAACTGCTGATCGATCCTGTATTGACCAACACATAGAAAGGCGACATCTCGTCTCTCTGCCCGAGCGCCGAGCTTCCCCAGTAGCCGATTCATATGTTTGTTCAGTTCAGCTGCCACCTCAGCCCTCAGTTCCAGCTTTCCTTCTGCCTCTACTTTCGGTATACAAGTTCAGTCAGCTGGTCCCATCTGCTTCCACAACCCCCATCCTGAATGCCCAGCTTCTCCAGATGTTATTTGACTGAATCCTACTCTCAATAACCTCCTTCAATCTGCTCAGCATTATGTCTGCAGCCCTCACCCCTTCTTCAAGAGCTCCTATTCTACAGCTTGCTTAGTGTCTTCAACCTTCTGTGCCCAGAATCAAATAATCATAGCCATTCAATCAAAACCAGATCCTGACTCTCACTGTCCGTGCTAGGGATTCTCTCCATCTCCCTCCAGTCTTTCCATACGTGCATTCCACCTGACCTTCTCTGGGATTCTTAAGAGCTTTCCCCCTGCCTCACCTTCCTGTCTGTCTGTATCAACATACATTCTCCATTTGCTAATTTCCACTCTTCAGAAAAGCCGCTTCTCCCTTGTGACAGAAAGATGAGTTCTGGTGATGAATCTTCCTCCCGACCTGTGAGGGCGCTAAAGAACGAGAGGAGAAGTATCTGGAAGGGCTGGCCTGACAGTTCGTTTCTGGGTCAGGGAAGTGGGTCAGCCTGGAAAGAAGCGAGACTCTGTTGTAAGACTGTATTGATTTGAAAAGTAAACGAGAGGCAGCTGCAAGTAATGGCAGCTGCAACCGTTTACCTCGATATCATGCAGGATTACATATAGGGGCCAGAGTAACACTGATCTTTTCCTTCCTTTGGGTAAACGTTCGGAGAGAGAAGGAACGAGAGAGGAGCTCTCGTTGTTACAGAAGATTACGTGTTGTGTTTTGTTGTGTTTGTAATTGTCTGCGTTTTGCACCACCAGACAGTTAACTCAGCTATCCGGAGCTGTCGACCAGGGTCAGCACAATCTGGATCACCACTGCACGGAACCGTCACAAAATACAGTGTCTTCACCCACCACAAGCACGTCTGCACTCACCCAGGACTGGTGACTGTGTGTTCATTTTGTTCTGGACTGTGCCATATTATTGCTATCCCCGCGCTTTACACATTGTTGTGTATAGCCGGGGATTTATTATTTAACGGTCTCCAGACCTGGATTATAAATAAAAGCACCTTTTCCACTGGAAACTGTTGTCTGCCTGTCACTCCTGCATCGCATCACCGCTACACCTGTTCCCCTCCACTAGCCACTTTGCCATATCCCTCTACAAGGATGTACCCATAGAGATCAGCTGCATCTCGGCCGCCTTCCATGCTTGCTCCATCACTTGTCTGCATACCCCCAAGACTGATCAATTCAGCGTGGTCGGTCCACTCAACCGTCAAGTATCAAGTCCCCTATCCACCTTTTCAAGGTATTTCCCCCCCAGGAACCCCCCCCCCCCCCCCCCCCCCCCCCCCCCACTCAGACCCTTTGTTTATTGATTCCTCTCAATCCTATCATCACTCGCCTCCACTCTCGTCTCCGAGCAGATCTCCCTCCTTTCCTCCACCCTTGCTTCCAGATTAGGCCTCCCTCCTTGACTCCACCCTCTCCTCTGAGCAGGCCTCTCTTCTAGACTCCACTCTCTCCTCCAGAGGTGGCCTCCCTCCTCTCCTCCACCCTGGCCTCTGAGCAGGCCTCCTTCCTCCGCCCTGGCCTACCTTCTCACCTCCGAGCAGGACCCCTGGCCACACTCTGTCCTTTCGCAGCTCTTGCGCTTATCGTGCCTCACTCAAGGCTCTGTTCCATACTCTGCCTCATTCAGGACGTGGCTACTCCATGCTCGAGTCCCATACTAACCTCTATGATTGTTCTTATTTCCGGTCCCAGGCATTGTGAAGTCTTGGCCAATTGGGGGTCTAACAAGCGTCCCTTTACAGAAGTCTCAGATGCTGGGTACCTCTCCCTCTCTATCTCCTTTCGTGTCCCGGTCTTCCGGGACAGTCTTTCTCCCGAGGGGCGGCTCCTTGAGTCATAACCCTCGTATGTGTTTCCGGTTGCTCCATCCTTTGCCCCTGGGTTGTGTCGGCATCGCTGCCCTCAGTCAGTGACCATCTTTCTATCCAGTTTCGGTTGCTGGGTCCTCTGCCCCTGGGATGTGTCAGCATCGCCGCCTTCAGTCAGTGACCACCCTCCGTCCTAGCCTCCATGTCCAGCTTCGCTGGTCTGCTACTAGAGTGGGCCTAGCCGCTCTTCTATCCTAGGTCAGGTCCTTTCTAGCTGGCACTCTGCCCTACTTACCGCTCCCTTCTGCCCTATCCTTACACCCCCAGCTCACGACCCGTGAATTCTAAAATAACACCCAACAAAAAGACACTGCTTATTGGAATCAGTGTATGTAACCTTTACTTTACATAACACAAAACGTTTGTAATTAATCATATAACTTTAAATATAATCAGTTCAGTCTCTGTAATTTCACTAAGTCCAGATTTAGGCTTCTTCCAGTGTAGAACGGAGTAATTCACAGTCACAGCAGTCCACAAGCACTCCTCCTCTTATGTTCTTATTGAATGTTTTAGTTTAAGGCCTTTTAAACATAGCAAACTGTCTTTCTTAAGTCCTGGTTTATTTAGTTACCCATCTCCTTAAACAGTGGCTCCTGGACTTCCCTGTCGTCTAACACTGCCTCTGGAACCTTCCTAGCTTCCCTTTAGGGTGCTTGATAAACTGTAGCCGAGTTTGGTTAGTTTCACTTGTCTCTGTGACAGGCTGTCCTGCGCTGCTTGTCTGCTGAATCAGGAAGAGAGAGTGCACTCACACACGCAATCCTTTTGTACTGACCTCTGACCACTAGGGGTGGAGCCGGGAGGATCATTAAAGTAGTAGTACCTTTAATTTTAAGCACACAGTAATGCAGCTAATCTTTTAGTTACAACTTCTCTGAGCACTTTGTCGGCTTTTTTGCATAGCTGTTTTTTTTTAAATTAATTTATTTATTTTACTTGGGTGATTGTACGCAATTTGTAAAGACAATTATATGGTATTCCTTTCTGAATGTAACAAAGCATTAACACTTTAATAAATCAGTAGAACTGCTTAAACTTTAAACTTTATGAATGTGTACAGAATGACAATGATTTTATGTAGTGTCAGGTCTAGTTAAAAATATAAAATTTGATTGTTTTATGTTCAACAGTGCATCTGGGACTTTACCTGTTCCTGCACTGGATGACGATGTTGAGGATGTTGAGGCAGTGGAGGATGGAGACGAGATGCCGTGCAGTCTGTGGGACTCAGTGTGGGATACACATGAGACTTTAACCTTTGATGTGTTTGTAGACATTGACAAAAACGTTTACATTTGTAACGAGTCTACGATCGAGGAGATAGCTGCAGAATTGGAGAAATGATGATGATGTCGATGATGCTGATGAAGAACAATAAGAAACAGCACCCGTAGTTGTTTTGAGTTGTTCTGCACTACATACAGCATATCGCTGCGCTGCGATCTTACTTTCAGCAGCAAGAGGACTGTGATGTGCTTCCGGTTTTAAATGATTTGGATACTAAAATACTTAAGAAAATCTCAAAATCAAAATCTCAGAAGAAAATAACCGATTATTTAGTCTAAGATGTTAACCATTTTTTGCGGGGGGCAGTCTGGAAAGGAACAAGGTTAGCATTTATATATGCAGTACATATACTGTATTTTCACCCGTGTGTGTATATATAACATTACGCTGTTGTTGATGGCGTTGTACAAGTTAAAACTAATGGTTACAACGTACTTTGTTTATAATGTACTGATTTTTGTCTGAAGCAGGGGAGCGGAGCAGGGCAGCGTATATTACTATAATCGGTGTATGGAATTGTCAGTGCTTCGCTCCGCTCACATTCTCTGAACACCACAGATGCTTGCTGTTAAAATATATTGTCTTTAACACAGGATTTGCACATCACGGGAGAGTAGAAGTGAGTAAACTCTCTATCCCTTATATGAGAAGTGGGTAAACTATATATTCCCACAATTCAAAGCGGGTAAACGCTGTTTACCTGCATATGCCCTCGACTATATTTATATAAACTTTGTACTTTTTACATAGGTATATACATGTCAATTGCTGTGGATAAACGCATCAGTCAAATCAATGAATATTACGTGTATTTTTCTAACTTGTTATTTCTTGATTTATTTACACATTTATAATACTGTATCGAATACACACACAAACAATCTCTTGTTTAAAGCAGTTTCTTATGCGACTAACAACAAATCACCACCATCCACACACACAATCACACAGCTACAGACAGCCCTTCCCTACCCTAGAGCACTACTCTGCCTCTTACACACATAACACTGGAAGGATAATACCAATTACAGGCTAATGCATTTAACAATATTGGAACTTTACAATAACTAATAAAGAAACACAACAATAATAATTCAGCTTTCCACTACCATATTTCCTGCTCCCAGCATTCTCTGCTACACATTAGCCTAAGTGTAGAAAACTGGCTCTGAGTACGGCACTCCATTCGCCAACAGGTGGCAACGGCGAGTCAGTCCAGCCGTGCCCGTTCCATTATAAACATGTATACTCATTTCTACATCTTATCTTACGATACTAGCCATGAAGCTTTGGCAGAAACATTTCAATCACAAAGCTGCAACGCGGCAAAGAAATGCAGCTCAACCTGGATACAGTGCGCATCAACCGACACACTCAACAGAAAACAATGCAAAGTAACTAAATGCAATAAAAATAAAATGTCTGATATCTGTGCCCAGTGTAAAAGAGCATTATGTGGTAAATGAAACAAAATGATATATTGCCCAAATTCAAAATGGGTAAACGCCGTTTACCTGCATATACCCTCAACATACACCACTGAGTAAAAGTCCAAAGAAAAGTTTAAAGTACCTGGTATTGCAAGGCAGTCTCCCATCCAAATATTAACCATGCACGTGTATTATTATTTTTTTTTAAGCAGACACACTTATCCAGGCCAACTTACTATTGTGACACACAATTACCCATTGATACAGTCAAATAACTAGTGTCTCGTTGTATAACCAAATCTCTGCAGTTTCAGACAACTTTTTCTAACGATTCCTGGAAGAAGCATTTATTATTTATTTCTCTTTTTTTTTCAATTCGTTTATTTAAAAAAATAAGTTTAGCATTTTGGAAAATGTAATTTTTAAATCTAAAACAAGTTCTCTACACACACTTCCTCACAGGATCAGGTATTCGATACCTGCGCTTGACAAGCATCTGCAATTACACAACTTACTTGTTGCACCACCGGGAAACTAGCTATCAAATGTCACATCAAATATCTTAAGTTATAACACTAACATTTACACTAATATATTCCCCGAGGTCTCGCAGATATGCCTACCGTTCTAAAGCAACATTATAGTGCTTTCGATTGTACAACAATTTTAAAATTTGTACAAAGTATGGTAATGCGTATGCGTGACTGACTTTTTGGGGGGTAATCATGTGTGTAGTTGATACATAACCAGAGAGCACAGAAATTATAAAACGTAGCTTAATTTTGTAAGTCACAAATGTTACTGACAGAACCTATACAAGATATGCTTTACGCTGTCTATCGTGTATATTAGGCCATAGACCATGCTCTCTAAATTACAGGCTAATGCATTTAACAATATTGGAACTTTACAATAACTAATAAAGAAACACAACAATAATAATTGAGCTTTCCCCTACCATATTTCCTGCTCCCAGCATCCTCTGCTACACATTAACCTAAGTGTAGAAAACTGGCTCTGAGTACGGCACTCCATTCGCCAACAGTTCTCTGTTCTTGACTTTTCCTAAAGAGGTATATTAAATATCCTGACGGCGTTTGAAAGTCAAAATCGCAAAAAAAAAAGAGTTATAAGCACTTCTACCTAGAACCACCAAAAGTGTTCATTTTGACGGCTTGTTACAATACATGTTTTTGTTGTATATGTGTACACTATGTTGTATATGTGTACAAGTCCGTTTGTTATCTCTACCTCTGCTGAGTTTACAGCAGTATGTATTTGAATAAAATATTGCTCTTGAAGTCTAGATGTGTGTTATCCAAATCTCTATTGTAATCTTATCAATTCATCGATGAACTGCCGTCTGGCTGTCTATGTGAGCATATAGTCTGCTGTCTTATAATATTATCATTACAAGAATTTTCGAGAAATCTTGATATTTGAGTTTTGATTTGAGATCATCTACAGATTTGTTTGCATTGGCAGCAGGAATTTGTAACGACTTCACTGAAAACAGCATTGCCGGTTCAAGCTAAACATAAAACAATAACTGAACAAGCAGCTGCTTCCGACAAAAGCACGGTGTCGCTGGACACAATAGACGACAAACAAGCCTGTCAAATTTGGGATCAAGTTTTGGTAGGCAGTGGACCATACCCCTACCTGTGCAAAGATGAAACTCGTCCAGTTGGTCAGAGACTGGGTGGGAGTGTGTTGAACCGTACTTAGGCTGAACCGTGCTTAGGGAAAGGGATGAATGTTACCAATAACAATTTTTATTTATATATATATATTGGTTATTGTGATTAAAATCCTTGTGTGTTGAACAATTGTGTATTCTTTTAGATTTGAATATCTTCGTTACATGTTTTAGGACAGTTAGTCATGTATATAAATACTTTAACATAGTATTTAGATGTCACAATTTGACGAGTTGAACGAGCCCTCGCAGGTTGTGAAAGCGCAGCAGCAACAAGCCAGAAGATTGCAGTACTGAGGCAAGGAGCTCGTAGTACCGGATGAAGCTGCCTGGTCACTATGGCGACTTACCACTCCCCGCAGTCACTCAATGAGGGCGTTGCCGTGGAGCCACAGACTGAGAGGCGCCGTGGGAAAGTTGCAGAATAGTAGTGAATCTAAGAATCGATAAAGACGTGGACGAGTTGAGAAATGAAGCTACGGTTTGTACGGTGCTGTTGCTGGGCTGGAGGCTGGAAAGAGCAGGAAAGACTAACGCTGGAGATCCTGCAGCCTAATGGAGAAGCTGAATGATGAGAAGCAGCTCCGGAAGAGGTAGGAAAATATTTGATAATATCTTGGGAGCACTGCGCAGAGAATTGACCTCCAGCGAAAGGCAACGAAGTGTAGATTAACGGTGAAGCACAACAAGACGGCTTCTGAGCGTTTGCTACAAAAACGAAATGCTAGACAGCAAAGGTGCAAGTGATCAGGGCATAAATAGAAAATAGGTACTAATTGACAGGAAATTGGAAGCCCCCTGCTGCACGCCCCTGAACTACGCAGGCTAACATTTAGCAAAACAGTTGAAGAAAAAAAAAAATCAGCCTGGTTGGAACAGTAAACAAAGCGAGAAAAGAGTTTCTACCATCTGCGCAAAACTTAATACTACGTGAAATCAATCACCGGTGTCCAGTTGCTGTATCTTTCAATGTACTGTACATGACAGCCGTCAGTTTCTTCATTTTGTAAAATGTATGCACAGTGGACAATATAAGAACATAAGAACATAAGAAAGTTTACAAACGAGAGGAGGCCATTCGGCCCATCTTGCTCGTTTGGTTGTTAGTAGCTTATTGATCCCAAAATCTCATCAAGCAGCTTCTTGAAGGATCCCAGGGTGTCAGCTTCAACAACATTACTGGGGAGTTGATTCCAGACCCTCACAATTCTCTGTGTAAAAAAGTGTCTCCTATTTTCTGTTCTGAATGCCCCTTTTTCTAAACTCCATTTGTGACCCCTGGTCCTTGTTTCTTTTTTCATGTTGAAAAAGTCCCTTGGGTCGACACTGTCAATACCTTTTAGAATTTTGAATGCTTGAATTAGGTCGCCACGTAGTCTTCTTTGTTCAAGACTGAACAGATTCAATTCTTTTAGCCTGTCTGCATATGACATGCCTTTTAAGCCCGGAATAATTCTGGTCGCTCTTCTTTGCACTCTTTCTTGAGTAGCAATATCTTTTTTATAGCGAGGTGACCAGAACTGCACACAATATTCAAGATGAGGTCTTACTAGTGCATTGTACAGTTTTAACATTACTTCCCTTGATTTAAATTCAACACTTTTCACAATGTATCCGAGCATCTTGTTAGCCTTTTTTATAGCTTCCCCACATTGTCTAGATGAAGACATTTCTGAGTCAACAAAAACTCCTAGGTCTTTTTCATAGATTCCTTCTCCAATTTCAATATCTCCCATATGATATTTATAATGTACATTTTTATTTCCTGCGTGCAGTACCTTACACTTTTCTCTATTAAATGTCATTTGCCATGTGTCTGCCCAGTTCTGAATCTTGTCTAGATCATTTTGAATGACCTTTGCTGCTGCAACAGTGTTTGCCACTCCTCCTACTTTTGTGTCGTCTGCAAATTTAACAAGTTTGCTTACTATACCAGAATCTAAATCATTAATGTAGATTAGGAATAGCAGAGGACCTAATACTGATCCCTGTGGTACACCGCTGGTTACCACACTCCATTCTGAGGTTTTTCCTCTAATCAGTACTTTCTGTTTTCTACATGTTAACCACTCCCTAATCCATGTACATGTGTTTCCTTGAATCCCAACTGCGTTCAGTTTGAGAATTAATCTTTTGTGCGGGACTTTGTCAAAAGCTTTCTGGAAATCTAAATAAACCATGTCATATGCTTTGCAATTATCCATTATCGATGTTGCATCCTCAAAAAAATCAAGCAAGTTAGTTAGGCACGATCTCCCTTTCCTAAAACCATGTTGACTGTCCCTGTTACCATATAGGTAATTTTCCATTTTGGATCTTATTATAGTTTCCATAAGTTTGCATATAATAGAAGTCAGGCTTACTGGTCTGTAGTTACCTGGTTCAGTTTTGTTTCCCTTTTTGTGGCTCGGTATTACGTTTGCAATTTTCCAGTCTGTCGGTACCACCCCTGTGTCAAGAGACTGCTGCATGATCTTGGTTAGCGGTTTGTAAATTACTTCTTTCATTTCTTTGAGTACTACTGGGAGGATCTCATCCGGCCCAGGGGATTTGTTTATTTTAAGAGCTCCTAGTCCCTTTAACACTTCTGCCTCAGTTATGCTAAAGTTATTTAAAACTGGATAGGAACTGGATGACATGTGGGGGCATTCCTTTGTAAAAACTTGTGAAAAGTAATCATTTAACATATTTGCTATTTTTTTTTTTCTTCCTCTACGATTTTGCCATTTGTATCTCTTAAACATTTAATCTCCTCTTTGAATGTTCTCTTGCTGTTGTAATATTGGAAAAACATTTTGGAATTGGTTTTAGCTCCCTTAGCAATGTTTATTTCTATTTCTCTCTTGGCCTTTCTAACTTCCTTTTTGACTTGTGTTTGCAGTTCTGTGTACTCTTTCTGCGTACTTTCTTTTTGGTCCTTTTTTAATGCTCTGTAAAGTGCATTTTTTCGCTGAATATTTTTTTTAATTGATCTATTAAACCATTTTGGCAATTTAGTTTTACATTTAGATTTGTCTACTTTAGGGATATAATTGTTTTGCGACTCTAGTACTACATTTTTGAAGAATAACCATCCTTCTTCTGTGGGTGTTTTCTCTATTTTACTCCAATCTACTTCTGTTAGTCTCTGTTTCATACCTTCATAGTTTGCTTTTCTAAAATTGTAAACCTTAGCTTTAGTCTTTACTTTTGGGGATTTAAAAAACACTTCAAATGAGACCATGTTGTGGTCTGAGTTTGCCAGTGGTTCTCTGACCTCTGTTTTAGTTATTCTATCTTCGTTATTTGAAAAGACTAAATCAAGGCATGCCTCCGCTCTAGTGGGTGCCTTCACAAATTGTGTTAGGAAGCAGTCATTTGTCATTTCCACCATTTCTATTTCATCCTTCGCGCTACCCACCGGGTTTTCCCATTTTATTTGGGGGAAGTTGAAATCCCCCATTAGTATGGCTTCTCCTTTGCTACACACATTTCTAATGTCATTGTATAACAGATTATTTTGCTCACCGTCTGAATCTGGCGGTCTATAGCATGCTCCTATTATTATGCCTTTTGATTTTTTTAATACTACCCCACCACCTAATTACTTTATAATAAATAAAAATAAATTAAATTACCCCATTAAATACCAATACCCCAAATATACTTATATAATTTTAAAATATATGACCCCTATTTTTGTCTGTTATTCTGACCCATATTGATTCGGTTTTATTTTCTTTGTCCAGGTTTAACACCTGGGCTTCAAGACTGTTTCTTATGTATAGCGCTACCCCTCCTCCTCTTCTGTCCTGCCTGTCTTTCCTATACAGTGTATACCCACAAATATTATATTCGTCCCCATCACTCTCAGATAACCATGTTTCTGTAACACCTATCACATCATAGTTACCTGTTAGTGCAGTAGCTTCAAGTTCTAGAATTTTGTTTCTGATACTTCTAGCATTTAGATAAATACATTTAATGGTTGTCTTACCTGAGTTGTTGTTCTTGTTTTGATGCGGTCTCCCTTCTGTTTTTTTGTTGATTTCTCCCCCCTTCCTTTCTAGTTTAAATGCTTCCGAACCTGCTCGAGGATCTTTTCTCCGAGTAGACTAGTTCCCTTGTTATTTAAGTGCAGTCCATCCCGTCTATACAGATAGTCCTCATTGTAGAATGTGGTCCAATGATCAAGATAGGTGAAGCCTTCCCGTGTGCACCACGTCTTCAGCCATTCGTTTTGATTAATTATTTCCAGCTGTCCATATGGTCCTTTGCAAGGTGCGGGTAGTATACCAGAAAATACCACATTTTTGGTTTTCTCTTTTAATTTCCTTCCTAGCTCTCTGAATTTGTTTTGCAGGGATTTTGGTCTGTCTCTTCCAATGTTGTTTGTACCGATGTGGACGACTACTACCGGGTCGTCTCCTGTTCGTTCTAGGAGCCTGTCCACTTTTTCAGTGATGTGCTTGACCGAGGCTCCCGGAAGGCAGCACACTGTTGTAGTAAGGGGGTCCAAACTGCGAATTGAACTTGCTGTGTTTCTCAATATGGAGTCCCCAACAATCATGACCTCCCTTCTTTTTGCTGTCTGGTCACCACTGTCAATAGGGTCCTGGATGTTGTTCCTTTCATTCTCTTGTTGTTGGTTCTGCTCATCAAAATTCTGAAGTGACTCAAATCTGTTGGTTGTTTTGATTTCTGGTGGTTGTGTTTGACGAAGTTTCTTTTTTTCCCTGCTTCTGCCTACCTGAACCCAGCTGTTCTGACCTTCTATCTCCCTGGTGGCTTTCAGTCTGTTAGGGGTGATGCAGACTTCCATGAATTGTGGGTGTGCCAGTTCCTCAAGATCCTGTTGCTGTCTCACTTCTTCCAGCTCCATTTCTAGCATACTTACTAGTTTATGCAAGTCCTGGATCGCGCGGCACTTTACGCACACTTGGTTTAGCTCCGCTGGGTTTTCTCGGATTTCCCACATCAAGCAGGTGTCACAGATTACTGGCTTGAAGACCATGTTGAGGGTTTTTTTTTTTTGAAGTTTAGTTTCTTCTGCAGCTGTCAACCTGCTTTTAAACTGCTTCGAAACTGCTCTGTACTTTTCCACGCCTGTACTTCTCCCACTCGCTGTCGCTGGGAAGACTGCCTCGTTTAACTGTGTTGTTCTGCTGTGCTGTTGGCTCCTCCCCTCGCCCGTGTCTCAAAACGGCGCTGAATTTGAATCAGCTGCTCCGAGTTTCAGCTTGTTTGTTATCAGAAAAACACACGCGGCTGTTTGACTTTGAGCTGCTGCTGTGTTTCCCCAATGTCCTCTGTTTTCCGATTAAAGCAATTCAAGATGCAATTTCTCCTTTCTGCTTCGAAACTGCTCTGTACTTTTCCACGCCTGTACTTCTCCCACTCGCTGTCGCTTCCACTCGCTGTCACTGGGAAGACTGCCTCGTTTAACTCTATATAAAAAAAAGGTTAAAATAGACTGGTTTTAATGAGGTGAACCCGTGGCAACCAGGCCCAATCAGTGCGTATGAACAAGCCACGAGAGGTAAAGTTCAGGCTTTTCACACTATAATGCATTCTGGTAAGTGTTATCATCTTATGATGGTAGCCACAGAGCTTTCGCAGAAACATTTCAATCAGAAAGCGCAGAGAAACGCAGCTCAACCTGGATACAGTGCGCATCAAGTGACACACGCAGCAGAAAACAATGACAAGTAACTAATTGCAATAAAAATAAAATGTCTGACATCTGTGCCCAATGTGAAAGAGCAATATGTGGTAAATGCACATGACAAGTTGATAAGCGTTACATCTGTGTGGATTGTGCTAATGGGCGCTACTTAAGTATGTTTCCTTGAATGCATATTCCCTTACACAATGTGTTATTAAGTAATGATTTTGATTTTACAGTTCTGTATGTAGGCCTACAGACATATAACCAGTTTACAGCTGGTTACACAATATTTTCTTTTGAAATATTTATTTTATTATAGTTTTCATTTTTTGAAGTCGTGCTATGCAGTAGGCTAATGTGAAAAAAAGCCTTTTATGTTATTTTTGTAAATAATTGCTTCGTTTTTACAATTGTGTATGTACATATAGCAGTTTACACCTGTTTACTTAATATATATTTTTGAAATGTGTATTTTATTAGTTTTCATTTTTTTACGTCGAGCATTATATGCGCAAATTTCTTTTATTTTTTCATTAAAATAAAGTAGAGGTGCTTACAGTTGACCGGTAGTGTTCCTTGGTGCATCTGTGCCCAATGTTTGTATTTATTTTTTTATTTATTTTATTAGACCTAATTATTTTTAAATCTCTTAAATTATTTTAAGTTCCTAAAAAGTTCAAGATTTTAGTTAACCTGGAAAATACATATTTGTCTAAGTAAACAAATTGTTACTTCAGTTATGGGTTCAACAAAGAAGTTCAGATCTCAGTTGGAACAAAACCATTGGACACTAGCATCACATGGAACAAATCTAGTAAGTGCTGAACTGTGTGTTCCCGTATGCCTGTAGTAGAAATGTTATAGAAAATAGGATTGGCTCAGCATGGAAAAGTACTGGCATCTTGCACTCCTATAATCTTGTTTGCATAAACTTGTATGCTTTGCTTAAGATAAAGTTTTGCCTACATTGCAGCTGCAGCTGTGAGACAATGGATAATAGGATGAGCCAGATGTGTTTTTTTTGCACACACACAAAACAGCCATTCTGCTATTTGCTTGCTTAGCTATATGCCACATATGCATAGTTATAAATTGTTTCCCGTATATGATAATATCTGAATCATCATTGGCTAACCCTCTGCCTTACTGACAGTTTTAAGGTATAGAAGAAACTGATCCAACTCTGTATGTTGGAACACTACTCAATGATTATCTAGCACCCTGTGTGCTGAGAGTGTTCTCAGTTTGCAAACTTAAGAAATAAAGGCCTGTGTGTTTGGAACTCGCAGTCTCTCTTCCTTTGTTAGAATTTCCACAACAATTCTTGGTGACCCAGATGGGACGGCTAGCTTCGTTTGCTGATCGTTCCCGGGGACTTCGAGGTTAACCGTGCATGGGGGCTGCTTAGGAGTGGCTCAGGGAACCACACTCTGAAATAATTTCAGAGGAGAAGGACCCGCCTTGAACCTGGCTGGGAGCATTGGTGGACGGATACGCCATCCCGAACAAAGACAAAGGGTGAGACTGGTGTTCTTCATACATAAAATAGAACAATTGGTTCAGGTTCTGGGAACCTGATATACCCTGTTCTGGGAACGGGCTGCGCAGAAAGAGTTCTGGGAACTCTATTGTCTAGAGGACAAAATTAAGATAGATCACGTGGTTCAGGTTCTGGGAACCTGATAAAACCCGTTCTGGGAATGGGCTGCGCAGAAAAGTTCTGGGAACTTTGTTGTCTAATAGACATAGAAATCCTAATCCGGAAACAGGTAAATGAAGTAATTCGATTGATCTATGAATAATACTAATAAGTAATTACAAATGAAATTATTTAAAAAGACATTGTATGAATACCGAATATTGAACCAAAAATGAGAATCGAAAAAATTAAGTGCACAGTTTAAAAAAAAAAAAAAAAAAAAAAGTCATACTACTAGTGTAGTTGATTAATTTACCAAGCGCACTGTCGGATAGTCAATTAAGAAAAGTCATTTTTCTGTGCAAGTGGTACAAATAAAAATAGGCAGTGATATAGTGTGGATGACAGATAACCCTGTGAATGAGTGAGTGAACGAATGTTATCTAATAATTGTGTGTGTGTGGACGTGGGTTTGATTACAATGGGTCAAGTAATAGCAAAAGGAGGTCTGTCTCCCGGTCCCGCTGGTTGGACTGGGACGAACAATGGTTGATAAATGGGGTCGCGGTGTTGTAGACCAGATTGTTTTGTGGCACAAAATAACTGATTTTCCACTAAAAGGGGCCCTGAGTGAAAGGAAGTTACAAAAATGTAGAGAAAAGTTAGAGTTTGAGAAGACAAAAAAAGAGAAAAAGACTGGGATAGTTATAGGAAATGGGAACGAGAAGCAGAAAGACAAACAGCATTGCAGCCTAAAAGCATAATGGTAAAAGCAAGTCAGAAAGATAGTACTGAGGAAGTGCAAAAAAAAGAGAAAAAAAAGACAGAGAGAGAGAGAGATTGCGATGAGGAAAAGAACTTCCCCTCCCCCTGTATTGTGTTCCTGTTTCCTCAGCTCCTGCTCTTCAGCCTGACCGGCCCGTCCAGGTCCACCAACAGCCCCCGCTGAAAGACAACAACAGAAGCAAGAGAGCAATCAAAAGACAAAAGCTGAAAAAAGGAGTCAAATTGCAAGCAGCTCAGCTGGCTTATTATCAGGGCGAAGGACCAACCTGAGGCGGATACCGATGCGGATGGAGCAGCGTGGTGAGAGGGGTCAGGAAGGGGAAGCGGAGGCGGTAGCAACAGAAACTTTCAGAGCCAGAATAAAGACACTAGTTGCTATAATTGTGTCTAGGAAGGACATTTTGCTAGAGATTGTCAGAGACAGTAGCAACAACAGCAAATCAAAAGGAGTAACTAGCAGAGCGCTCCCCCACCGCAGATATCACTGTACAAACCGAAACCAGAATGAAGCGAGGCAGGGACAGCTGACACCAACACAGCGAACAAGTAGTATGTGTTTACTTTTTCTAAACCACAAGAAGCCCCCACCGTTGATCTCTTCGTGGAAGGTTGAGTCATTTTAATTCTTAATTGATATGGTGCTGCAGTGTCTGTCATAAATGCTAGAACTATGCCCAACTCAATGATAAAAAATGAATCAGTAAAAACAGTGGGAGCCTCAGGGGTAGTATTGAGGGAGAAAATTATGATGCCTTTACCTGTAATATGAAGGAAAAACGTTTATGCATCGGTTTGTTTTCTCTGAGTGCTGCCCTTGTAACCTAGCAGGGTGAGACCTACTATGTAAATTCAATTGTGAAATTAAATGTGAGCAAAAAAGGAGTTACCGTTTTGTGTCCCTTGATGATGGCCCAGATGACTGAGACCCGTAGTTGGTTCTATTCATGGGATATACAAAACGGAAGCGAACAAATTGAGGAATTATTTAAATTGGCTCGACAACATTGGGTTCATGAAACTGGGTTTATATCACTTTATGCCTTACATTGCACTGCCCTGTACTCACCTTTATCAAGAGATTATGAATTTGAGAAAAAGTGGTTAGCACAACCTCCATTTAACAAAACAATTATGTGCACAGCCTTGTATATAGGTTTATGCTTTTGTGTTGCAGCCATTAAACTAAATAACTATCAGTTTTTACTTTACCACACAACTGACTCTGTGCCACATATAGGCATAGCAAAAACAGATGATGTAGAGTGGAAGATACTGGTGTTTGGCTTAAGTCTGTGTTGCATGTGACTGACTGGCAAAGTGAAGACGGGTTCAAATTCTCCCCCAGTGTTCACGCTGCTTGCGCTCCTTTCGTTTGGGTCGCGCCTCTCCAACGGGGAATCCATGGGGCAGAGAACCGAGATGTGCCCTGTGGGGAGGCACTGGGAGGCATGTTTTCACCCTTGCTGATCGGCCTCCCCGATTCTCTATGGGCAAAAGATAAGTATGATATTGGCCTTATGAAAGGGGCTGAGCCCCTAACAGTCACACCAAAAAGCACACACCGGCCTAGCCGCGCCCAGTATCCTCTCAGCAAGGAAGAAGAGAAAGGCATTGCTCCTGTGCATGTGTCTTTGGTCTCTAGAGGGGCCATTGTGCCCTGCCCGGACTCGCCTTGCAACACCCCGATTCTCCTGGTCCGCAAAGCCTAGGGAGAATGGCGCTTTGTTCAAGACCTCAGGTTAGTAAATGACATGATACATGCAAGGACCCCTATTGTGCCAAACCCAGTTACTGTTTTGTCAGCTGTTCCCCCAAGTGCAAAGTGGTTTACTGTTATTGATTTAGCAAATGTATTCTTCAGCATCCCTGTTGCAAGGGACTCACAATTTTGGTTTGCTTTCACCTTTATGGGGAAACGATGGACCTGGAGTTATGTCTCAAGGGTTCACCGGGTCACCAGCCGTCTTTTCTGCCGCTTTGGCACAGAATCTGGAAGGTTTTGTTCCACGTGGTGGAAGCAAACTTATACAGTATGTGGATGATTTGCTTTTATGTTCTGAAATTCGGCACACGTGTGAAACTGATACAAGAGCTCTTTTAGAGTACCTAGCTAGTAATGGCCATAAGGTATATAAAAAAAAAAAAAAAAGCTGCAGCTCGTGTCATCATCTGTAAAATACTTGGGACACGATATTACACCGGAAGGCAGGAAATTGGGCCTGGAGCGTGTCACTGCAATTCTGACACTGCCCCAGCCTGCCACAAAAAAACACATGATGACGTTGCTAGATATGGCTGGCTACTGTAGAGCTTCCAGATTACGCTGAAGTAACACAGCCCCTAGCTGACTTGATACATAGCCATAAGATGACTATGAAAGACAATTGACTGGACTCCAGGACTGACTGCCCTAAAAAAAACTTAAACAACTCTTGTCCTCTCCTCCCTGCCTTGGGTTACCTGATCACTCTAAACCTTTTAACCTGTTTGTTTGTGAAAAGGGAGGATTCATTTTGGCAGTACTGACACAAGAGCACGGGAGAAAAACAATGTCCTGTGGCTTTTTACTCTAAGCGCCTTGATAATGTAGCCCGAGGGCTAGTCTGTTGCTTGAGAGCGGTGGCCGCCGCCACTGAAGCTGTGCTGGCTAGTGCTGACCTAGTTGCAATGTGCCCTCTAACTGTATATGTTCCTCATGCAGTACATGCTCTCATTTCACAGGCCAAGACTCCAGCTTGGATACTACATTACCAGAATGTATTAATGACCATGTCACATGTTGTGCTAAAACGCTGTACTGTGGTTAACACTGCTACACTTCTTCCTACAGAAGCCGATGGAAAGCCTCACGATTGCACCGCCTTAGCAGAACAGGTCTGCAAGCCACGACCTGATCTTACTGATGTGCCCCTGTTGAACGCTGTATGTAAATGCCAGGCACACACTAACGCTTCTGATCCTATCTCTCAAGGGAATGCTGCTGCAGATGCTGCTGCTAAAGCAGCAGCTGCATCAACTCAGGCCCCTGTGCTCCAAGAGGTGTCATTACTTGCCTTAACTGAATCTGTATTTTCTTTGCAGGACGTAGCTGACTTACAACACAGTGTGGGTCCTGCTGAGATAGCTCTGTGGAAAAACAAATGCTCTTATGATTCTACTCATAAGATTTGGAGAGGACCCACTGGGTTGCCTTCCCTTCCCCATTCATGTTTCCCCTATGTAGCTAAGTTGGCACTCGGCCAAGACCATGTGTCAAAAGGAAGGGTGGTGAATGTCGTTAACAATTTTTTGTTTGCTCCAGGTTTTTCTACATATGCTAACCAATTTTGTGCTAAATGTGTGACTTGTATGACCAACAATGTAGGCCGCAGCACGCCCATGTCTGTGTCAGCTCATCCGAGGCCTGAGGGCCCCTTTGAACATGTTATGATGGATTTTATTGAATTGACACCTTGCCAAGGTTACATGTACTGCCTTGTGATAATTGATGCCTTTTCTAAATAGACTGAAGCATTCCCCTGCAGACATGCCACAGCTATGGCACTAGCAAAAAGCCTGATGAGAGAGATTATACCCCGATGGGGTCTGCCATCTAAATTGACATCTGACAGTAGTTCTCATTTTTTGAATAGTGTGGTACAGAACATTTCTGAAAGCCTACAAATTGATTTACGCACACACTGTAGCTACCACCCCGCAAGTGGAGGCTTGGTGGAGAGAGCAAACCAAACAATAAAAACTAAACTAACTAAGCTCATGGCTGAAACAGGGCTCTCCTGGGTTACAGTATTGCCATTGGCTCTGATGTACATGTGTGGACGCACGCACAGTACTACAGGGCTAGCACCCCTGAAGTGTTGACGGGATGCCCAGTGTGGATGCTGAACACACCTTTTCCTCAAAATAGGCTCACCCTAATGGGATGTGAGGATGAAATGATAAAATATTGTGCTTCTCTTAACAATGTTCTGAAGTCTGTTTTTCCCAGGGTAAAAGCCGCCCTACCCGAACCGGAGGAAGGGGCGCTTCACAAGCTCCTGCCAGGGGACTGGGTGATCATCAAAGACCTACACTGGAAGCATTTGCATCAACAATGCTGGACAGGTCCGTTCCAGGTGCTCCTGACAACTCAGACAGCGGTGAAAGTCGCTAAACGATCAACGTGGGTCCACGCCAGCCATTGCAGAGAAGTGACCTACAGCCCCAAGGGAGATGCATCGCCCCCTGGAACAACGTAGACGGCTCGGACGGCCTTGGGACAGTCAGCTTTGGACCCCCAGAGTCCTGAGTGTTATTTTTCTTGGCAGCATATCAACTGTGTCTCTCATCTGCTTCTTAACTGAACTTAAAGATAATAAAAAGAGCTAGATATTACAAACCGCAGCCATGCTGAAAATCACACAGAACTCAGAACAAAAAAAAATCTGCAAGCGGGATACTTTGGGTCATCACTTTGTTTATATTACACTATATGTTAAACTTTGTAAATCTTGCTTAATTTATACTAATGTGTGTTTGCTTGGGTATAAAATGTGTTTAAAACATTGTTTTGTTAAAACTACCGATGCAGTACTTAACTTACCACTCTTAATGCCTGTAGAAAACCATGATAATCCCTTTTCTGAAATCATATTGTAATGTTGAGACATAGTCTCAAAAGGGAGGGAATGTAGTAGAAATGTTATAGAAAATAGGATTGGCTCAGCATGGAAAAGTACCGGCATCTTAAGAACATAAGAACATAAGAAAGTTTACAAACGAGAGGAGGCCATTCGGCCCATCTTGCTCGTTTGGTTGTTAGTAGCTTATTGATCCCAAAATCTCATCAAGCAGCTTCTTGAAGGATCCCAGGGTGTCAGCTTCAACAACATTACTGGGGAGTTGATTCCAGACCCTCACAATTCTCTGTGTAAAAAAGTGTCTCCTATTTTCTGTTCTGAATGCCCCTTTTTCTAAACTCCATTTGTGACCCCTGGTCCTTGTTTCTTTTTTCAGGCTGAAAAAGTCCCTTGGGTCGACACTGTCAATACCTTTTAGAATTTTGAATGCTTGAATTAGGTCGCCACGTAGTCTTCTTTGTTCAAGACTGAACAGATTCAATTCTTTTAGCCTGTCTGCATATGACATGCCTTTTAAGCCCGGAATAATTCTGGTCGCTCTTCTTTGCACTCTTTCTAGAGCAGCAATATCTTTTTTATAGCGAGGTGACCAGAACTGCACACAATATTCAAGATGAGGTCTTACAAGTGCATTGTACAGTTTTAACATTACTTCCCTTGATTTAAATTCAACACTTTTCACAATGTATCCGAGCATCTTGTTAGCCTTTTTTATAGCTTCCCCACATTGCCTAGATGAAGACATTTCTGAGTCAACAAAAACTCCTAGGTCTTTTTCATAGATTCCTTCTCCAATTTCAATATCTCCCATATGATATTTATAATGTACATTTTTATTTCCTGCGTGCAGTACCTTACACTTTTCTCTATTAAATGTCATTTGCCATGTGTCTGCCCAGTTCTGAATCTTGTCTAGATCATTTTGAATGACCTTTGCTGCTGCAACAGTGTTTGCCACTCCTCCTACTTTTGTGTCGTCTGCAAATTTAACAAGTTTGCTTACTATACCAGAATCTAAATCATTAATGTAGATTAGGAATAGCAGAGGACCTAATACTGATCCCTGTGGTACACCGCTGGTTACCACACTCCATTCTGAGGTTTTTCCTCTAATCAGTACTTTCTGTTTTCTACATGTTAACCACTCCCTAATCCATGTACATGTGTTTCCTTGAATCCCAACTGCGTTCAGTTTGAGAATTAATCTTTTGTGCGGGACTTTGTCAAAAGCTTTCTGGAAATCTAAATAAACCATGTCATATGCTTTGCAATTATCCATTATCGATGTTGCATCCTCAAAAAAATCAAGCAAGTTAGTTAGGCACGATCTCCCTTTCCTAAAACCATATTGACTGTCTCCCAGTACCCTGTTACCATATAGGTAATTTTCCATTTTGGATCTTATTATAGTTTCCATAAGTTTGCATATAATAGAAGTCAGGCTTACTGGTCTGTAGTTACCTGGTTCAGTTTTGTTTCCCTTTTTGTGGATCGGTATTACGTTTGCAATTTTCCAGTCTGTCGGTACCACCCCTGTGTCAAGAGACTGCTGCATGATCTTGGTTAGCGGTTTGTAAATTACTTCTTTCATTTCTTTGAGTACTACTGGGAGGATCTCGTCCGGCCCAGGGGATTTGTTTATTTTAAGAGCTCCTAGTCCCTTTAACACTTCTGCCTCAGTTATGCTAAAGTTATTTAAAACTGGATAGGAACTGGATGACATGTGGGGCATGTTGTCAGTATCTTCCTTTGTAAAAACTTGTGAAAAGTAATCATTTAACATATTTGCTATTTTTTTTTCTTCCTCTACGATTTTGCCATTTGTATCTCTTAAACATTTAATCTCCTCTTTGAATGTTCTCTTGCTGTTGTAATATTGGAAAAACATTTTGGAATTGGTTTTAGCTCCCTTAGCAATGGGAGCTAAAACCAATCACTATAATCCTATAATCTTGTTCGCATAACCTTGTATGCTTTTTAAGATAAAGTTTTGCCTACATTGCAGCTGCATCTGTGAGACAGTGGATAATAGGATGAGCCAGACGTGTTTTTTTTTGCACACACACAAAACAGCTATTCTGTTATTTGCTTGCTTAGCTATATGCCACGTTTGCATAGTTATAAATTGTTTCCCTTATATGCTAATATCTGAATCATCATTTGCTAACCCTCTGCCTTACTGACAGTTTTAAGGTATAGAAGAAACTGATCCAACTCTGTATGTTGGAACACTACTCAATGATTATCTAGCACCCTGTGTGCTGAGAGTGTTCTCAGTTTGCAAACTTAAAAAATAAAGGCCTGTGTGTTTGGAACTTGCAGTCTTTCTTCCTTTATTAGAATTTCCACGACATGCGTCATCCAGAAATGTATTTTATATTGTACCCTTTTATTTTGAATTCACAATGTTTACTATGTCAAAGATTTTGGTTGTATAATCACTTAATTATATTGTTCTTACGTCTCAGAAATTCCAATCGTGCTCAAACTACTCGGAAAGGTTGAATCAGAATCTCAGCATCGCAGCTTTTCACCAAGCCTGATGACATCTACACCTAGTTTTACATCAAGTTTGGATGACACTGTCAGCAAAAACAACGTGGATGACATGGTAAAGTGCATTTTCTGTTGTACAATGTTAATTTAGGGTTTGATAAAATAACATCTGGGGTTACTATTTTAAATGACTTGTAATTGTCTTTGTGTTCATGGTGTTGATATAATGTAATTGTAATTCATATAATTCAGTTAGAGTTATTAGTGTTCCATAAGTTGATAAAACTTGAATCACTAAATCCAAAAACCTGTAAGCTAGTGTGACGGAAATATGAGTTCTGATGATGAATCTTCCTCCTGACCTGTGAGGGCGCTAAAGAACGAGAGGAGAAGTATCTGGAAGGGCTGGCCTGACAGTTCGTTTCCGGGTCAGGGAAGTGGGTCAGCCTGGAAAGAAGCGAGACTCTGTTGTAAGAACGTATTGATTTGAAAGGTAAACGAGAGGCAGCTGCAAGTAATAAGGCAGCTGCAACCGTTTACCTTGATATCATGCGGGATTACATATAGGGGCCAGGGTAACGCTGATCTTTTCCTTCTTTTGGGTAAAACGATCAGAGAGAGAGAGAAGGATTGAGAGAGCAGCTCTCAGTGTGTGGAAACTAATTCGTGTTGTATGTTATTGTGTTTGTCTGTTCTTCACTTGTAGACAGTTAAAGCACACCTCCGGAGCTGTCGACTAGGGTCAGCACTGTTCGGAGCACCACTGCACTATCGTCACGAAGTACCGTTGTTTTCACTCAGCACCAGCACGACTGCACTCACCCAGGACTGGTGACCGTGTGTTTGTTTTGTTCAGGACTGTGCCCAGTTTTTGTTATCCCCGCGCCGGGGATTTATTATTTGACAGTCACCAGACCTGGATTATAAATAAAAGCACTTTTCCACTGGATATTGTTGTCTGCCTGTCACTTCTGCATCGCATCACCGCTACACCTATTCCCCTCCACCAGCCACTTTGCCACAGCTAGTTACAACAGCAATACTTTTTTATATTTGTAATATAATTACTGCAGCAATATTATAAAGGATCAGAATTATCACTTTGGTCATTCAGCTGACAATGTCGCTTTAATTGTATTTTTGACAAAAAATACAATAATGTTTGGTAAATTATTCTGCTTTGCCTTGAGTGATTTTATTTATTCATTCATGCATTTATTTATAGGTAGAAATAGTTCCTGGTAACAGAGTCACTGTGTCAAAGACCATTTGGATATGTGCTGAAGCACAAACCTCAAGCAGTTCTTTTGCTTGGAAACTGTTGCTTGGGCTGTTTCCAACTGACATCTTGATTAATTCCAATTTAACTGGAGGTTCCAGTAAACTCCATAGCAGCACTGAGAGACAAAAAGCTCTGGACCAAAAAACGTTGAATGCTATTATCGGTAAGTGAATGTTTTGATCTTCATCTGGAATCTGTTACAGTTGAATTAACTATTATATGATACACTCTCATTATTATAATTATATTATGCAAATACAGTTCAATAGCACATACCTTCTGATGAAGAAGCATGTCTGTAAAACATTAGCTTTGTTTTAGTGATTGTCTGGGAACCAATAAACCCAGATAAAGTGTGAAGTTTTGAATGGGCGAGTGCAAGTGTAGTTTTTCAGTAGTTTTTTTACCTTTTATTTCATTTATCAGTTGCTGTGAACCCGGGGAACTTGGTTTCTGTTAACAATTTAATTTACTCCCTACTAATTTCTGTTCACAGTTGCAACAAAGAGGAAATTTCCTGGCACTAAATGAGGGGATATTGGGAAGACTATAAATTGAAAAATCAATGAGCTTCGTTACCAGCTGAAGGACAATAGGCTTGCAACCGAAAACAGTGTTAACTCTGTCTAAGCACTTGTATTTTTGTGTTTTGCTTTGCTTTTAATATTTTCTTGTTCCTTTAGCAGTTTTTTATATACATAGTGGGTGATTTAGTCAGAAGAATTAAGCATTTAATAAGTGGAAATTTCAGGGATAAAATTTTTTCAGCTGGATTGGGACTCACATTAATAAGGACATTAATAAGGATCTCCATGCTTATTATATCTTTATTCACCACTCCTACTGCACAACCTTCTATACAAAAATAAGATTAGTAGGGCATAGCTGAAATAATTGCAGTTATGGTCAACAAATCTTATTTTGTGTCGATATTATTACAATAGTTTATGTGCTAAACACATGACCATTTACCAAAGGTGTGTTGACTGTTTTAAAAGTTTGTTTAAATTAAGAAATGTTTTGTTCTGTAAGTGCAGTAATATTGCTTGTTGTTGACCTTGCTTTTTGGTTTACTGGTTTCACGATGAGGCAGAAAAGATGCAAAACTTTACCAAGGGTATTCGTAAAGCATTTTGCTTCAGAGCAAATGCTGTTCCTAATTTTCTAAAATTGACTTTCTGCATTTAAAAATTAAAATCTTATAAGACAGAAGCTAAAAGTCTATATAAGTCTATGATTATTCAAATTGTCATTAAAAAGAAAAACATGTTAATGAAAATATGTTTATTGTAAACATTTTTAAAATTTGAAAAGACTGCTTGTGGATGCCTACCATTGAGAACATAAGAACATAAGAAAGTTTACAAACGAGTGGAGGCCATTCGGCCCATCTTGCTCGTTTGGTTGTTAGTAGCTTATTGATCCCAAAATCTCATCAAGCAGCTTCTTGAAGGATCCCAGGGTGTCAGCTTCAACAACATTACTGGGGAGTTGATTCCAGACCCTCACAATTCTCTGTGTAAAAAAGTGTCTCCTATTTTCTGTTCTGAATGCCCCTTTTTCTAAACTCCATTTGTGGCCCCTGGTCCTTGTTTCTTTTTTCAGGCTGAAAAAGTCCCTTGGGTCGACACTGTCAATACCTTTTAGAATTTTGAATGCTTGAATTAGGTCGCCACGTAGTCTTCTTTGTTCAAGACTGAACAGATTCAATTCTTTTAGCCTGTCTGCATATGACATGCCTTTTAAGCCCGGAATAATTCTGGTCGCTCTTCTTTGCACTCTTTCTAGAGCAGCAATATCTTTTTTATAGCGAGGTGACCAGAACTGAACACAATATTCAAGATGAGGTCTTACAAGTGCATTGTACAGTTTTAACATTACTTCCCTTGATTTAAATTCAACACTTTTCACAATGTATCCGAGCATCTTGTTAGCCTTTTTTATAGCTTCCCCACATTATAATTATATTATAAAAAAAATATTCAGCGAAAAAAGGCACTTTACAGAGCATTAAAAAAGGACCAAAAAGAAAGTACACAGAAAGAGTACACAGAACTGCAAATGCAAGTCAAAAAGGAAGTTAGAAAGGCCAAGAGAGAAATAGAAATGAACATTGCTAAGGGAGCTAAAACCAATTCCAAAATGTTTTTCCAATATTACAACAGCAAGAGAACATTCAAAGAGGAGATTAAATGTTTAAGAGATACAAATGGCAAAATCGTAGAGGAAGAAAAAAAAATAGCAAATATGTTAAATGATTACTTTTCACAAGTTTTTACAAAGGAAGATACTGACAACATGCCCCACATGTCATCCAGTTCCTATCCAGTTTTAAATAACTTTAGCATAACTGAGGCAGAAGTGTTAAAGGGACTAGGAGCTCTTAAAATAAACAAATCCCCTGGGCCGGATGAGATCCTCCCAGTAGTACTCAAAGAAATGAAAGAAGTAATTTACAAACCGCTAACCAAGATCATGCAGCAGTCTCTTGACACAGGGGTGGTACCGACAGACTGGAAAATTGCAAACGTAATACCGATCCACAAAAAGGGAAACAAAACTGAACCAGGTAACTACAGACCAGTAAGCCTGACTTCTATTATATGCAAACTTATGGAAACTATAATAAGAGCCAAAATGGAAAATTACCTATATGGTAACAGAGTACTGGGAGACAGTCAACATGGTTTTAGGAAAGGGAGATCGTGCCTAACTAACTTGCTTGATTTTTTTGAGGATGCAACATCGATAATGGATAATTGCAAAGCATATGACATGGTTTATTTAGATTTCCAGAAAGCTTTTGACAAAGTCCCGCACAAAAGATTAATTCTCAAACTGAACGCAGTTGGGATTCAAGGAAACACATGTACATGGATTAGGGAGTGGTTAACATGTAGAAAACAGAAAGTACTGATTAGAGGAAAAACCTCAGAATGGAGTGTGGTAACCAGCGGTGTACCACAGGGATCAGTATTAGGTCCTCTGCTATTCCTAATCTACATTAATGATTTAGATTCTGGTATAGTAAGCAAACTTGTTAAATTTGCAGACGACACAAAAGTAGGAGGAGTGGCAAACACTGTTGCAGCAGCAAAGGTCATTCAAAATGATCTAGACAAGATTCAGAACTGGGCAGACACATGGCAAATGACATTTAATAGAGAAAAGTGTAAGGTACTGCACGCAGGAAATAAAAATGTACATTATAAATATCATATGGGAGATATTGAAATTGGAGAAGGAATCTATGAAAAAGACCTAGGAGTTTTTGTTGACTCAGAAATGTCTTCATCTAGACAATGTGGGGAAGCTATAAAAAAGGCTAACAAGATGCTCGGATACATTGTGAAAAGTGTTGAATTTAAATCAAGGGAAGTAATGTTAAAACTGTACAATGCACTAGTAAGACCTCATCTTGAATATTGTGTGCAGTTCTGGTCACCTCGCTATAAAAAAGATATTGCTGCTCTAGAAAGAGTGCAAAGAAGAGCGACCAGAATTATTCCGGGCTTAAAAGGCATGTCATATGCAGACAGGCTAAAAGAATTGAATCTGTTCAGTCTTGAACAAAGAAGACTACGTGGCGACCTAATTCAAGCATTCAAAATTCTAAAAGGTATTGACAGTGTGGACCCAAGGGACTTTTTCAGCCTGAAAAAAGAAACAAGGACCAGGGGTCACAAATGGAGTTTAGAAAAAGGGGCATTCAGAACAGAAAATAGGAGACACTTTTTTACACAGAGAATTGTGAGGGTCTGGAATCAACTCCCCAGTAATGTTGTTGAAGCTGACACCCTGGGATCCTTCAAGAAGCTGCTTGATGAGATTTTGGGATCAATAAGCTACTAACAACAACTACGAGCAAGATGGGCCGAATGGCCTCCTCTCGTTTGTAAACTTTCTTATGTTCTTATGGTGACTCATGAATATTGTCTAGATGAAGACATTTCTGAGTCAACAAAAACTCCTAGGTCTTTTTCATAGATTCCTTCTCCAATTTCAATATCTCCCATATGATATTTATAATGTACATTTTTATTTCCTGCGTGCAGTACCTTACACTTTTCTCTATTAAATGTCATTTGCCATGTGTCTGCCCAGTTCTGAATCTTGTCTAGATCATTTTGAATGACCTTTGCTGCTGCAACAGTGTTTGCCACTCCTCCTACTTTTGTGTCGTCTGCAAATTTAACAAGTTTGCTTACTATACCAGAATCTAAAACATTAATGTAGATTAGGAATAGCAGAGGACCTAATACTGATCCCTGTGGTACACCGCTGGTTACCACACTCCATTCTGAGGTTTTTCCTCTAATCAGTACTTTCTGTTTTCTACATGTTAACCACTCCCTAATCCATGTACATGTGTTTCCTTGAATCCCTACTGCGTTCAGTTTGAGAATTAATCTTTTGTGCGGGACTTTGTCAAAAGCTTTCTGGAAATCTAAATAAACCATGTCATATGCTTTGCAATTATCCATTATCGATGTTGCATCCTCAAAAACATCAAGCAAGTTAGTTAGACACGATCTCCCTTTCCTAAAACCATGTTGACTGTCTCCTAGTACCCTGTTACCATATAGGTAATTTTCCATTTTGGATCTTATTATAGTTTCCATAAGTTTGCATATAATAGAAGTCAGGCTTACTGGTCTGTAGTTACCTGGTTCAGTTTTGTTTCCGTTTTTGTGGATCGGTATTACGTTTGCAATTTTCCAGTCTGTCGGTACCACCCCTGTGTCAAGAGACTGCTGCACGATCTTGGTTAGCGGTTTGTAAATTACTTCTTTCATTTCTTTGAGTACTACTGGGAGGATCTCATCCGGCCCAGGGGATTTGTTTATTTTAAGAGCTCCTAGTCCCTTTAACACTTCTGCCTCAGTTATGCTAAAGTTATTTAAAACTGGATAGGAACTGGATGACATGTGGGGCATGTTGTCAGTATCTTCCTTTGTAAAAACTTGTGAAAAGTAATCATTTAACATATTTGCTATTTTTTTTTCTTCCTCTACGATTTTGCCATTTGTATCTCTTAAACATTTAATCTCCTCTTTGAATGTTCTCTTGCTGTTGTAATATTGGAAAAACATTTTGGAATTGGTTTTAGCTCCCTTAGCAATGTTCATTTCTATTTCTCTCTTGGCCTTTCTAACTTCCTTTTTGACTTGCATTTGCAGATCTGTGTACTCTTTCTGTGTACTTTCTTTTTGGTCCTTTTTTAATGCTCTGTAAAGTGCCTTTTTTCGCTGAATATTTTTTTTAATTGAAAAATAAACAAAGGACTAATTTAGTTTCAATGTTTTAGCTGTCTTCCAGACGGCAGCAGGTTTTCCTCAAGGACTTCTTTGTACTTTGCTCCATTCATTTTCTCTTCATCCTGACAAGTACCCCAGTCCCTGTCGATGAACATTCCCCAAAACATGATGCTGCCACCACCACAGTAGGGATGGTGTTCAAACATAACGCTTTGCATTTAGGCCAAAAAGTTCCATTTTAGTTTCATCAGACCACAAAACTTTTTGCAACATGGCTACAGAAGTTTTTTTTGCATACTTCAAACTGGATTAATGGCAGGCTTTCTTGAGTAATGGCTTCCTTCTTACCACCCTACCATACAGGCCAGATTTGTGGAGTTCTATGGGATATTGTTGTCACATGCACACTTTGACCAGTCTTGTCCATACAAGAGTTGTATGGCCTCTTGGTAGCCTTCCTGATCTGTCTCCTCCTTGCTCAGTCATCCAGTTTGGATGGACGGCCTCATTTAGTTTCTCTAAACAGTTTTTTCTTTGCTGGTCATAAATTTATATTTTTTTTAAGCAGCAGAGTGTTCCCCACCTGGGATGGAACTCTTAACCTTCCACTCAACAACTCAGTGCTCTAACCACTACTCCACATGTGAAGAAGCACTCATGTCTGCTTGTATAACTATATATTTATTTTATTTTTTTTTAAATGAAACATACTTTTTGTATAGGTATACAAAACTCGATTGCTCTGGATAAAAACATCAGCCAAATCAATTAATATGACATATTTTTCTGGCTCGCTATTTATTAATTCATTTATACATTTATAATATAAACATCAATTTCAACATTTATTTATTGAAAAATATTTATTTATCAATATATTTATTCCTCTATGCAAATTAATAAAATGATTTATTTATTTCTACCTAATAAATTAGTCCTTTGTTTATTTTTAATTAAACGAGAATTTAATTAAACTACAATTTATACAATTTTAAACAAATAAGTTTCAAAATGAATTTTATTTAATTCAAATGCATTTAGAAGCTACAAAAACACATTACCAGTGTTGGCAAACATGTGCACCATCGTATAAACACATTGCACGAAAAAGACTAAAACACTTTAACTGGTTTATTGAATTGTCACTGCTACACAGCTCACCTCTCTTAAGGGGAACTCACCAAAATGTTGATTGCTACAACGCTTGCTTTCTGTTTCCATTGCAGATGCTGCAATTGATGCCAATGTCATTACTTTCGTAGCCTACTTTTAATATTTATTTATTTAGCGATGCGGTTAATTGATCAGGTTGGATAAATGGCTTACTATATGTCTAACATAGTAACGATGATCCTATCTGCACTCTGTAAGGAGTTATAAGCAAGACTGGTCCATGTTGGCCATCCTAGATTGACAAAAACTCACCATTTTAATAACTTTTGATGCTCTCATGTTTAATAAGTTTCAGCTTAATCGGTCCAGCGGCTCTGGAGGAGTTGTATTTTAAAGCTAAAATGCAGAATCCAAAAATGGCGGCTACATCAAGTCACATGATCTGTGCAATTGCATACCCCTCCTCAATATATGTGAGAAGTTTGAGGGCAATAGCAGCAATGTTTTTTTTTGTTTTAGTGTCTTCAAAAATGAGTTACAGACCTGCTAACCTCTACGCATTTTGCGCATCCGCTACGCATTGTCAGTTGGTAATACGCAGGTTCGCTTTCATCAGAGATGATATACAATAATACGTAATCGATATTTCGCTCATCATTTATCACGTTGCCTGTAGTTAGAGAAAGTGTTGCATCCAACTTCAGGCCTTAGGGTAAGGCAAACAAGATAGATTAACCAATCAGGTTTTGAGTTTAGTTGACAGTTACATCATAGAATAACCAATTAGCTTTTGAATTTAGTTGACAATCCAACCTCTGTTTATATATATATATATTTTTATGGGTTGACTGACAGAAATTCCTACCACACAGTTTCTTTGTATAAACACTAATGTTCTGCTGTAGCCTATGAGGCTCTGTTGAGCTGACTCGCTTGTGTTTCAACTGCCAGTTTCGACACACTGGAGGGAGTGTGAAGTACTGTGACTTGTGAGGAAATTATTTATTTCAAACTGGCTATGGTACCTTTGTTTTTTAATTAATGCATTAGTTATGCATTTATATTTGATTGGGGAAAAAACGCACTTGCGTTTAAAAAAAAAAATGCTCGGTTTAGATAACTGCATCACATGAAAAGAAAATACAGCTGAATACCCTATGGAAATTAAATATATGCAGAATATATTTTTTAAATATATTAATGGAAGAAAATATATATTTAAAAATATGTGTTACAGTATACTGTCATATGTTCCTGGAAAATATATTACAATATCTTGTAATATACTTTAAAATATCCAAATTACTGCCGATTTAGTATATTGAAATATATACTTTTGAAAATATAATTAAAAATATGTTTTAAATATATAAGAATATACTGATAGTCCTTTTAAACATTACTATTTTTCTAATATATTTGAAATGTATGAGTAATATAGCCAAAAAATATATTATATATTACTGAATATAGTATTTAACTTAATTATGTGTAACAAAATATATTTAAAATGTGTTAGCATTAAGAATCTTGTACACGTTTGTATTATTACACTAGTGGGGACTTCTCACTGAGTCTCACTATTTGTATTTACTATTTCTAACTCCAGTCAGACAAAATTCCACACAGGGTGAAAGTTGACAACAAATGAACTACTTTGGCACGTTTATGTTTCTTTTTGAAGGCATATTTTTTTCTTTAAAAGGTGTTTTACAAAGTGGGGACGTCCCCACAACGTCATTTTTTCAGGGGTTACTATCTTTGTGGGGACATTTTATCAAATGCTGTCCTCACATTAATAGTAACACATGCCCACACAAACACGAAAGTGTAGTTATTTAAGCATGTATCTGATGTTTAAGTGAATCATACATATACAGAGTATATATATATATATATATATATATATATATATATATATATATATATATATATATATATATATATATACACACATGAGATTGTTTGCAGCAAAATACAGAGAATAGAATTAAGTAAAATGCCAAACAATTAATGGAAGGATTCAAGTACTAGAGGCGCAAAACAATTATATCCCTAAAGTAGACAAATCTAAATGTAAAACTAAATTGCCAAAATGGTTTAATAGATCAATTAAAAAAAATATTCAGCGAAAAAAGGCACTTTACAGAGCATTAAAAAAGGACCAAAAAGAAAGTACGCAGAAAGAGTACACAGAACTGCAAACGCAAGTCAAAAAGGAAGTTAGAAAGGCCAAGAGAGAAATAGAAATGAACATTGCTAAGGGAGCTAAAACCAATTCCAAAATGTTTTTCCAATATTACAACAGCAAGAGAACATTCAAAGAGGAGATTAAATGTTTAAGAGATACAAATGGCAAAATCGTAGAGGAAGAAAAAAAAATAGCAAATATGTTAAATGATTACTTTTCACAAGTTTTTACAAAGGAAGATACTGACAACATGCCCCACATGTCATCCAGTTCCTATCCAGTTTTAAATAACTTTAGCATAACTGAGGCAGAAGTGTTAAAGGGACTAGGAGCTCTTAAAATAAACAAATCCCCTGGGCCGGATGAGATCCTCCCAGTAGTACTCAAAGAAATGAAAGAAGTAATTTACAAACCGCTAACCAAGATCATGCAGCAGTCTCTTGACACAGGGGTGGTACCGACAGACTGGAAAATTGCAAACGTAATACCGATCCACAAAAACGGAAACAAAACTGAACCAGGTAACTACAGACCAGGCCTGACTTCTATTATATGCAAACGTATGGAAACTATAATAAGATCCAAAATGGAAAATTACCTATATGGTAACAGGGTCCTGGGAGACAGTCAACATGGTTTTAGGAAAGGGAGATCGTGTCTAACTTGCTTGATTTTTTTGAGGATGCAACATCAATAATGGATAATTGCAAAGCATATGACATGGTTTATTTAGATTTCCAGAAAGCTTTTGACAAAGTCCCACACAAAAGATTAATTCTCAAACTGAATGCAGTAGGGATTAAAGGAAACACATGTACATGGATTAGGGAGTGGTTAACATGTAGAAAACAGAAAGTACTGATTAGAGGAGAAACCTTAGAATGGAGTGTGGTAACCAGTGGAGTACCACAGGAATCAGTATTAGGTCCTCTGCTATTCCTAGTCTACATTAATGATTTAGATTCTGGTATAGTAAGCAAACTTGGAAATTTGCAGACGACACAAAAATAGGAGGAATAGCAAACACTGTTGCAGGAGCAAAGGTCATTCAAAATGATCTGGACAAGATTCAGAACTGGGCAAATGACTTTAATAGAGAAAAGTGTAAGGTACTGCACCAGGAAATAAAAATGTGCATTATAAATGTCATATGGGAGATACTGAAATTGGAGAAGGAATCTATGAAAAAGACCTAGGAGTTTTTGCTGACTCAGAAATGTCTTCATCTAGACATTCGGCCCATCTTGCTCGTTTGGTTGTTAGTAGCTTATTGATCCCAGAATCTCATCAGGCAGCTTCTTGAAGGATCCCAGGGTGTCAGCTTCAACAACATTACTGGGGAGTTGATTCCAGACTCTCACGATTCTCTGTGTAAAAAAGTGCCTCCTATTTTCTGTTCTGAATGCCTTTGTCTAATCTCCATTTGTGACCCATTGGTCCTTGTTTCTTTTTTCAGGTCTGTAGCGGGGGAAGATCTGTGTTGACTCTGCTGGTGCGTTCACAGGGCTGCAGGAAGAGGGCGGCAGTCGTCCAACTACCGCCTGTGAGTCATGGCAGTGACAAGGGGAGGTGGGAAAGTGGGTGTGTGGACTTTCCCCCTCACTGAATGGCTGAGAGGCGAGTCTTGGGAGATTGTTAGCCCTATAAAATAATGCTCTGCTTTTTCCTCAGGTCTGCCCACTTAGACGCACTGAGAGTGCGGAAGCTCTGGTCCAGGACCGAGAATCAGCCGGGAGAAAAAGAAAAAGAGTTTCACAGCGAGACAGTGAGAGTGGGGAACCCTTGGGCAGACCCCGGAGTATTGTAACAGAGCAGGCTAGTTAGCCGGCAGTGTAGGATGGTGATCCGGGTTGATCTGGGATATAGCTGTCAAGTGCAGCACCTTTTTCTTTGTAGTTTTTGTTACTGTTTTATTTTCCCTGTTTCTTTGTTCCTTCTGTTTTGAATTATTGTTTCAAAGCACCTGCAAGGGCGCCGGTATTGTGTACCATCGCTTGGTATTCCCGTGGCTCTGCTTACCATTGTTGGTAAGCAGACCACGGACCAACAGCGCCATCTGCGGGCGAAAAGAAAAAGAGCACCCCAAAATAAAACTGGGCACCTGCGCGGTGTTGCCAAATCCACCTGTCTGTCTCCCGTGTCAGTGAATTACCCACCACACTTCCACAAGGTCGAAAAAGTCCCTTGGGTCAACAGTGTCAATACCTTTAGAATTTTGAATGCTTTAATTAGGTCGCCACGTAGTCGTCTTTGTTCAAGACTGAACAGATTCAATTCTTTTAGCCTGTCTGCTTATGACATGCCTTTTATACCTGTACTTACTCTGGTCGCTCTTCGTTGCACTCTTTCTAAAGCAGCAATATCTTTTTTATAGCGAAGTGACCAGAACTGAACACAATATTCAAGATGGGGTCTTACTAATGCATTGTACAGTTTTAACATTACTTCTCTTGATTTAAATTCAGCACTTTTAACAATGTATCTGAGTGTCTTTTTTATAGCTTCCCCACATTGTCTAGATGAAGACATTTCTGTGTCAACAAAAACTCATAGGTCTTTTACATAGATTCCTTCTCCAATTTCAGTATCTCCCATATGATATTTATAATGCACATTTTTATTTCCTGCGTGCAGGACCTTACACTTTTCTCTATTAAATGTCATTTGCCATGTGTCTGCCCAGTTTTGAATGCTGTCTAGATTATTTTGAATGACTTTGCTGCTGCAACAGTGTTTGCCACTCCTTCTATTTTCGTGTTGTCTGCAAATTTAAAAAGTTTGCTTACTATACCAGAATCTAAATCAATAATGTAGATTAGGAATAGCAGAGGACCTAATACTGATCCCTGTGGTACTCCACTGGTTACCACACTCCATTCTGAGGTTTCTCCTCTAATCAGTACTTTCTGTTTTCTACATGTTAACCACTTCCTAATCCATGTACATGTGTTTCCTTGAATCCCTACTGCGTTCAGTTTGAGAATTAATCTTTTATGCGGGACTTTGTGAAAAGCTTTCTGGAAATGTAAATAAACCATGTCATATGCTTTGCAATTATCCATTATTGATGTTGCATCCTCAAAAAATCAGTTAGTTAGACACAATTTCCCTTTCCTAAAACCATGTTGACTGTCTCCCAGGACCCTGTTACCATATAGGTCATTTTTCATTTTGGATCTTATTATAGTTTCCATAAGTTTGCATATAATAGAAGTCAGGCATACTGGTCTGTAGTTACCTGGTTCAGTTTTGTTTCCCTTTTTGTGGATCGGTATTACATTTGCAATTTTCCAGTCTGTCGGTACAACCCCTGTGTCAAGAGACTGTTGCATGATCTTGGTTAGCGGTTTGTAAATTACTTCTTTCATTTCTTTGAGTACTATTGTGAGGATCTCATCCGGCCCAGGGGATTTGTTTAATTTAAGAGCTCCTAGTCCCTTTAACACTTCTGCCTCAGTTATGCTAAAGTTATTTAAAACTGGATAGGAACTGGATGACATGTAGGGCATGTTGTCTGTATCCTCCTTTATAAAAACATGTGAAAAGTAATCATTTAATATATTTGCTATTTTTTTTTCTTCATCTATGATTTTGCCATTTCTATCTCTTAGACATTTAACCTCCTTTTTGAATGGTCTCTTGCTGTTGTGATATTGGTTTTAGCCCCCTTAGCAATGTTCATTTCTATTTCTCTCTTGGTTCTAACTTCCTCTTTCTGTGTACTTTCTTTTTGGTCCTTTTTTAATGCTCTGTAGAGTGCCTTTTTTCGCTGAATATTTTTTTTAATTGATCTCTTAAACCATTTTGGCAATTTAGTTTTACATTTAGATTTGTCTATTTTAGGGATATAATTGTTTTGTGCCTCTATACTACATTTTTGAAGAACAGACATCCTTTTTCTGTGGATGTTTTCTCTATTTTACTCCAATCTACTTCTGTTAGTCTCTGTTTCATACCTTTATAGTTTGCTTTTCTAAAATTGTAAACCTTAGCTTTAGTCATTACTTTTGGGGTTCTAAAAAGCACTTCAAATGAGACCATGTTGTGGTCTGAGTTTGCTAGTGGTTCTCTGACCTCTGTTTTAGTTATTCTGTCTTTGTTATTTGAAAAGACTAAATCAAGGCATTCTAGTCGGTGCCTTGACAAATTGCATTAGGAAGCAGTCATTTCCACCATTTCAATTTCATCCGTCGTGCTCCCCACCACGTTTTCCCATTTAATATGGGGGAAGTTGAAATCCCCCATTAGTATGGCTTCTCCTTTGCTACACGCATTTCTAATGTCATTGTATAACTGATTATTTTGCTCAACGTCTGAATCTGGTGGTCTTTAGCATGCTGCTATTATTATGCCCTTTGAATTTGTGTCCGTTATTCTGACCCATATTGATTCGGCTTTATTTTCTGTCCAGGTTTAACACCCCTCCTCCTCTTCTGTCATGCCTGTCTTTCCTATATGGTGTATATCCACAAATATTATATTCGTCCCCATCACTCTCAGACAACCAAGTTTCTGTAACACCTATCACATCATACTTGATATATATTCGAAGGTATGCATCAAGTACAAAACTAGGTTTGTGACGGGCAGAATAAGGATTGTAAAAGGACTGCGTTAACTCCATGCATACTACCATTCCAGCATTGACTACAAACAGGCAACAAATGGAAATGTGGGTAGCATGCAGCGTGTCCATCTACATGTGGATTTAAATGATGCAAGGCACACCCAGCAACAGCAACCCCGACATAGGCGAAGATATGCTGAAAGGGTACACCAGCCTCGGCACACATATGAGGAGCTCAGCAATGATGTCCAGGGATCTTCACAACTCATCTATGCCACATGCTGCATGATGACCTTGCCAAAACAAACCTGCGCAGTCATGCCTGTCTAAGCAATCGGTAGTGTCTGTCTGTATGTGTATCCTGGCTACCGGGACCTTCCAGAGCAGCCAGATGATGATGTTGTGAATGAGGACCCTGTTGTAATTTTGGAGCGTTTGATAGAGAACTGAATCAACAGGTCTAAAATCATACAGTTATAAGCTCTCAGGGGGAGCCCTTTGTTTAAAAGTGAAAGGCATCACTTTGAATGGTGAAAACTGCAAGAAAATGAATTTTGAATGTTTGAAAGACTTGGTTTTTGACTTTGCTAAAAACGCAGATGAAACAGAGAGGAGTTTGAACCTGCATCAGCAAGGGATAGTTTGAGTTAAAAAGAAGTGGTCTAGAAACAAGGTCTTTAAAAAAGTTAAAGGTTGTGTATGATAAAAGGTTGTTTACAGAAAACTTTACATCTTTACCCTATGGATATTAGACATTGAGTCATCTAATTGCAGAAAAAGCAATTTTATAAAACAGATGTTGGAAAGAGGTGAATATATGTTATCTTGCAAGCCTGATTATATTGTGTGGTGTTATAGATGCTGGCAACCTCTCTACAAAGACTTGTTGCTAAAATTCCCTTTTATTAAAATTCTAGAGGGTTTGCCAGAAACATTTAACGATGACGATTTTCTACCTCCCGATAAAGTGAACCTGATTGTTTTGGATGATTTGATGGAAGCAGCAAATGACAACAAAGTATGTTCATCATCGAAATCTCAGTATTATGTACATAGTACCATTTTTTTTCCAGGGAAAAAAAGCAGAACGATAACATTAAACACAAAATACATGGTTCTGTTCAAAAATCGAGAGAAATTACAGGTTGCATTATTGGCTGGTCAAATGTACCCTAGGAACGCACTCTTTTTAATAGAAGCCTATTGACGGCTGTAAGAAGCCATACGGTTATTTATTTGTTGATTTAAATGCTAATACTCCTGATGATTATTGGTTGAGAAGCGGTCTTTTCCTCTGACTTACCTGCAGCTTACGTCTTTAAAAAACTAAATTCTAAAAGTGCTTGATTCATTTGAAAGCCGGTGATCCGACAGTAGCCATGTCTTCTCGTGTTCGTCAAAATTTAACCCTGTTAAAACTACTGATAAGCTCAAATCCCAGAGGAAAGGCATTCTGTGTACAGCTTCTAAAGATCTAATAAAAACTATAACTGAAATTTGTCTGAACAAGCTCAAAGGTAACATACCACTAACCGCTAGGCAATTTGGAAGTTTTAGGAAAAAAGAAAGATTATAAAGGCTCTGAGTTACAAGACAGTGTCAGCCAAAAGAAAAAGACTTTTGATTAAACAGTCAGGAGGTTTCATCGGCTCCTTCTTGAGTGTGGCTGTACTGCTGCTTAGTAGTCTATTTTCAAAAGGTTAAAATGTTGGAGCACTCTGAAAAAATTTTGTTCCTCAAAAGCAGCTAGACATCCTTAGAGGGGGTTCTAACGATGGATCAAACGTTCGTAAATCAGCAACGCTTAAACCGGACGAGGAAATGACAGACACTTTACAAAATAAACATCATAGCGAATATGAAAAGGCAATACCTTATGAAGAGATACTGCGATGTTATTTAACATTAGTACAACAGGGGGACTCTGAGAAGGGATCTTTGACACTGCACATGCCCGAGGAGGACACAGCCCCTGAAACTAACCAGACTAATCGACCCTGCTGTAATGCAGAGGTCTCAGATGCTGTTTATTTAGATGGAGCGTTACAGAAAGAATATTGAAATATTATTGAAAAGAATGGTTCACAGCCGCTCTACAGCCTCCTGGAATGATAAAGGTGAATTTGTATACAATGGCAGGCCTTTTTCAAAACTCTTGTCGACAAAAATTGGAGATGGAGATCTGACTATGTCGGCAGATAGTGTTCGAATGGCTATAAAAAAACAACATTGAAACAAAATCAACTGGACGCGTTGGATTTGCACGAAATATTAAAAAAATCTTCTTGTCTGAAACCGCAATGTTGATTGACACCAAAATTGTCACGTTTATGACAATGTCCTTTCTAAGTTTTGTAAAATCCCTGCTTTTCTGTTAAAAAACATGGAAGCAGCGCGCAAAATAACAATTTTATGAGTATTACATATATTAAAGTATAAATCCATACTGGAATAGACTACAGACATGAAGCTGAGTATTGTAGTAGAGGGTAATGTGAAGTACTGTCAATTTCAAAATGGTGCGTTTTGGTCACATGGCTTGGCAGCCATATTGATAATTAAAAAATGACTTTTATGACCCATAGCAGAACAGTGTTATTCAAAGATCTTCTTTTCTGAAACCACAATGTTGATAACCACCAAAATTGTCATGTTTGCTCATGAGAAGGTCCTTTCTAAGTTTTGTAAAATCCCCGCTTTTTCGTTAAAAAAACATGAATGCAGCGAACAAAACAACAATTTCACGAATTCACATTGGATTTATGCAAAGTATTCAAAGATCTTCTTGTCTGAAACTGCAACGTTGTTCGGCATCAAAATTGTCACGTTTTCTCATGACAAGGTCCTTTCTAAGTTTTGTAAAATCCCTGCTTTTTCGTTAAAAGACATAGATGCAGCGAACAAAATAACAATGCCATGAGTACTATATTTACATATATTAAAGTATAAATTCATACTACAATACACTAGAGACATGAAACTGAGTAAGACAGTAGAGAGTAATGTGAAGTACTGTCAATTTCAAAATGGCATGTTTCGGTCACATGCTTTGGCGGCCATATTGATAATTGAAAAGGAATTTACGTTTAAATTTGATCTCCTAGGGCATGCCGATATGGTCAAAGTTATAATGGAACACGTATAGGAAGTCATATGTGCTCTATGAAAAAATGTCGTCACTTGCGACCTTTGACCGCTGCTAAGGTTCAAAACCCACAAATTCGCCAATAGCTCCTCAGCTGTATCTAACACAGATCAGTGCACTTAAACTTCAGCTTAAGATTATGCTCTGTACATGATACAACTTAAGTAGCCCATTAACTAATGATAGGAAAGGTAGCGAGCTGTATTAAGGATTATTTGTGATGATAGAACCATGTTTTCTTAGAAGCCTTTATAGTTGCTAGCAACTCTAGTAATTACTGTTTTTCCACCAAAAGTTTGTCGCAGAGTCATGAAAACACATACATAAGTATTTGCCTATGTGGGGACAACCAGACTGTCATCCCTGAGTGGAAAAAGTTCAAAGTTTGGCCACTACGCTACATCTCGTGAAAATTTTGGACAATTTTCAAAACTCTTGCCGACAAAAACGACTTAAGATGGAGATCTAACAATGTTAGCATTTGGCGAACGAATGGCCTATAAAAAGAAAATGCTGAAACAAAATCAATTGGATGGTTGGTTTGCTCGCCACTTTGGATTCGCGCTAAATATTCAAAGATCTTCTTGTCTGAAAGAGCAAGGTTGTTCGGCACCAAAATTGTCACGTTTGTTCAGGACAAGGTCCTTTCTAAACTTTGTAAAATCCCCACTTTTTTGTTAAAAAACATGGATGCAGCAAGCAAAATAACAATTTAATGAGTGTTATATTTACATATATTAAAGTATAAATTCATACTACAATACACTAGAGATGTGAATCTGAATAAGATAGTAGAGGGTAATGTGAAGTACAGCCATATTGCAATCTGCATTTAAATTTTATCTCCTAGGAAGTGCCGATATGGTCAGAGTTATAATGGAACACGTATAGGAAGTCGTATTGTTCTATCAAAAAATGTCATCACCCGCGACCTTTGACCTCTCCAAAAGGTCAAATGAAAAACTGGCTCCTTGCACCTCAGGGATCACAGATAGTCATTGTTCATATAAGAACATAAGAAAGTTTACAAACAAGAGGAGGCATTCGGCCCATCTTGCTCGTTTGGTTGTTAGTAGCTTATTGATCCCAGAATCTCATCAAACAGCTTCTTGAAGGATCCCAGGGTGTCTGCTTCAACAATATTACTGAGGAGTTGATTCCACATTACTGGGGAGTTGATTGATATTGAACACGTATAGGAAGTACTACGTGCACTATAAAAATAATGTCATCACCCATAACCTTTGACCTTTGTGGGTTCAAAACCCACAAATTGACCTATAGCTCCTCAACTGTATTTAACACAGATCAGTGCACTTAGCGTAAGATTATGCTCTCTACACGATACAACTTAAGTAGCCCATTAACTAATTAAAGGAATTTGATTTAATCATGTTTTCTTTGGAAGCCTTTATAGTTGCTAGCAACTCTAGTTTGTTATTATTTTTCTTCACACAAATGACAGGTAGCCATGTTATAAGCGGTATAAACCACTTCAGTTTCGATGATGTATACCACTTCTGGGGTGGTATTTATCATGGGAACCGCACGACCCGTCGTGGTTTATACCTTACATATATGTCTGCTGTTATGTAATGTTACATTAGATAAGCTTATATTTTATTATATTAAGAAAAAGTAATAACTTTACCTATTTTATTGTTGTTATATTTAGCCTGATTTTACTGCTCTTAATGTATTTTTATTAATTTTTTGTGTTACTTTTAAGAATTTAAGATTCTATATTCTTTTTTAGTTTTTCTGCGCTTTGAGGAAACTTAATGTGAAGCGGCTATATACAAATAAAGATTGAATATTGTATAGCCTATTCGAAAGAATTGCTAGCAAATAAATATATTGAAATTCAATAAATGCCTTAATAGTTCACAGAAATCAACAAAGGTAGGATTGACACTAAAAGGTACCAAAGCCTCAAATCGCAGTTGAAAAAAATGAAGAAAAAAAATGGCATACGTGGAGTTTAGCGAGCCAAGAAAATGAAATGGCGCTTGAGAAGAATGTTGAGATTTCCAAATTGAGAATTCTGACCACTCCACCCATTTCTAGATAAACCACCTGGAAGTTGGTTACTTATTCCCGGTTCCTTATTTGCGGTGTAGTTGACAAAGCAGATTGTCCTTTTTCTGTGTGTTTTAACGCATTAACATCATGCTCAATTAAAATATTGCTACTATTTAAAAAATAATCGCTCCTTCTTAAAAAAAAAAAAGAAAATATTAACAACAAATCTGTATCAGCAGCATAGCGGTACCCTATATTACCTGCTTGTTTTGCCTCATTTACCCACCTTAGACGCCTTACTCACTAATCAAAGTATCCCTAGATAGTTTATTGTCTCCTCTGTGTAAAAACACTAACGATTTTAATAAGCAAGCAGTACCCCACGAACAACAGCATCCCAAAATGTAGCCCATTATAGCCAATACAGAAAGCATGGGGGCACTTCTTTGGATGCCCCATGTACCCCCCTTAAACACCTTGCTCACTAAATATCTAGGTATCTCTATATAGGTTATAACCCACTATTTGCAAAAACACTAATGATTTTAGTGAGCAAGTTGTACCCCATGAGCAGCAGCACCCCAAAGTGTAACCAATAAAAATGCATAGAAATCCCTTTGCTCTTAGTTGTTGATAAATGGGGTCCAAAGTGTGATGCTAAAGTTGGCTTCTTTTTTTAGAATGCCTTATATATTAAATAAAAGTACATTTTATTTTTATTTTTCATACGACAGGTTTTGAGTTCCTCTTGATGGGCGCGGAAAATCTTACTGTGTTACAGTCTTTGCAAATGATGAGTCTCTGTGTGTGACTCAGCTTTGAAATAAGTGGCCCAAAGCTATTTAACCCCTAAAATACTTACTTATTCAATTTGCGTTACTGTCCAACTTGCAATCTGTGCCATGTTTGCATGCTATTTTCGTATCAAAATATGTTTTGTTCCGGCTTGTGCTGGCCCAAAAGCGACAGCTCATACTATCAATTACTTCTGGATGCTGAGTCAATTTTTAAAAAAATTAGTAACTGTGTAAAGAGTACTTTATGTTTTTGTTTGTAGTTATATTTAAAACAAACAAAAAAACCTGCTCGTAGCTGTTGTTGATAGAATAAAGTAGTAAAATACCAAAATATGCAGAATGAAATTGACATTCCTATTTGGACGACTTCTTTATTACATTAGAACAAACAACTACAATTTAAGATTGTATTAAATATTTTGTGTTCATTATTTTGCAGACTACAGTTGGGGGCTGCAATTTTACTGTTGCCATACTGTTGTGGCGCAAATAATTTCACTGCATATGGATAACATGCAGGTACTAAATGAGGACCCAAGCATGGTTTGTAGAGACTGTATTTGCAACGCTTTTTAACTAACAGTTCTATTAGGAACCTTTTGAAAGGGTTGTACATGTTACCTTTCTTAAAGGGTTCAACCACAGCCATATGGTAAAGCATCCTTTTTGGTTCTATATAGAACCATTTTTTTTAAGCGTGTACAGTGTATGCGTCTTGTTCCGAAAGCCACTTGGACACTCTTTTCCTAGACACAGCTACTCCTCTATTCTGTACGCTTTCTAATAGACCTCTGAAACTCTCTGGTTTCTTAGGCGTATAATATATTTTTTGTTAATATTTTCCCCATGCATAGTTTCTGAAAACACTTTTAACACATCCATATGGAACATTCTTAAACTGGTCGTGGCATACCTCTCTGTGTAAAGGCATAAAGCGTGTATGTTTGTTGAGGGTTGGGGTGGGAATTATAACAAAAAAAAAAAGGAGGGTTTATTAATAACCCTCCTCATGAGCAGACAAATAAACAGGCAATGCAAATGATTAAAAAATATTATTTAGCACACAAGTACATAATAACATTTGTTCTTTGTCAATGGTTTTCTTTTATTTAAAACTAGAATGTTTAAGACATTTAAACATAGATTACATGTTATATATTCACACGGCACACCACAAGAGCCTGGTTAGTAACAGCCACTTTACAAAGAAATGCAGCACTATCTTCCAAAGCATTCATCACCGCTTGTCTCTCACCGTCCTTGTAACCTTTAGCACAGATCAGAGCTATTCTTTCTAGCATGCAGTAAAACGTGCCTGCGGTAACAACTTGGACTGCATTTCCAAATGATCGGCGCAAAATTCTCTGAACCCTCATGAAAACACCACCCGCCATTCTCATCGCCCGGTCTAAAATATATAAATCTAGCATCAGTTCTGGTACATTTTGCATGAATGCTCCAACATTGGGCAAAAGGTTGGCAGCCGCCGGTTCCATTGTGTTTATTTTTCGACCTATTTTATTAAACATTAGATTAGTAATTACTACTTCCAGTACAGATTCATGATATGTTTGTAAACTTAGTCTCTCAGTAAAAGGGCTCCTCTCGTGATCCTGTAAATATAGGGCAAAATGTATTCGGTTACAACAGGGGGCACAGATACACACAAACACAAGCATTTATACAGCATGTTTTAATATCTGCATCTGTAAAACACCTTGTAATGTTTATTTTTTACAATACGATTAGCCATTTTCAATATTTCACAGTCTGCATTTTCAAGAAGGTTTTTAATAGACACCAACGGCTGGTAATCTGCCCTGTTGGCTTTTAAACGTCTTACAATGTAAAATCTATACCACGCTTAGCTTTTGCAATGCACAGTATTGTAGACATCAGATGTGTGATGCTTATTTTCATTAAATAATAGACACCGTTGAATCACATTTTGATCATTTTCAAAGCTTACACACCTGTGGTGCTTTTGCCCCGGTTCATCAGTTTCGCAAGCATAGCAGTCATCACCAGAGTGCCCTCAACACATTTTAATAACACAGAGCCTATAACGGCATTAACAGTGTTGTTCACGGGCATCCTCATTTTTTAAACTACTCTGCACAACATTCTCCCTGCTACTAGCAAGACATGCACAAAAACAGGGCAAGTTCGTTTTTGAAGGATGTGTGCATCCCGCTGTTTCAGTTACTCCAGCGTCGTTCTCGTCTTTATTCTAATAAAAAAAAAACCTAAAAATTTTTATGCAAAAAAAACAACCCTCCGTTTTAAGTTATAATCATTTTAAATTTACCATCGTATCCTCTTCGTAGGATGACGAATCAAGCATTTCGATTCCCGATGTGTTACTCAACACATCCTCCGAGTCAGCAGTTGCCTCCTCCTGTTCAAGCGATCCGCGGCGATCCCCACAAATAATACAATATCAAATTAACATTATATTTTAACATTCTAAAATAGTTTAAAGGCTATGTACAAGTTACATATTTACCTCAGCCTCCGCCTTCTCGTCATCAGTTCGCGGGTGTCTGATACATGGTCCCTTTTGATCTAGGGTATGATTTCGATGTTTTCTTTATCGTTTTGCAATTGAAGAGCCATTACTTAAAGCAAAATACAAAGCTAACAGCCACGCTTCTCTGTTCTCTGCTTTAGCATTTCACCGCTTTTAAGTACACGCCTTGTAACCCTGTTTTTACCATTTTACTGCTAGTTTTATTTTCAAAAACTTATTTTATTTTTTTCAACTCTTTATACATTTGTTTAATATAACAAACTGTATACCCCCCGTGTGACGGGGTCTTGCTCGTGTCACGCGTGTGGGTCGCCGCTGCTTAAGCACACAGAGACAGACGTTGTGTTGATGTTGAAAACGCCGGCACAGGCGCACAGGTTTTTTTTTAACCAAAACAAGCAGAAAACGAAAGTAAAATAAAGGTGGTCATATGACGTTACCAGCGATGGTAACGCATAGAAGACTAATACAGCAAACTGTACAAAAAGCGCAAAATAAAACACAATACCACAAACTACAAATCAAAGGTGCTGTGAAAACGGCAGGCCTTGCAGCAGCCCCGATCACAGTGATCGGCATGGTTTTATACTGACTCTCCGCTGAGACACACCCACCCGCCTGCTGGAACAGCTGATTGCTTCGTCCCCGGCGGAGAGCCACAGCAGCTAAACAATTAATCAAATCATCACGTTAACAATTAACACAAAACCATACAATTTCCCCATGTGCAGGGCCCACGCTTTGCCACACCCTGTTTTTTCCAACTTTTTTTTATTTTTCTTAAAAGCCTGTTTTATTTTGTTTTCACCCATTTTTATTGATCCATTAATTTTTTTCTGAATATAACAAACTGTATACCACTGTTGTTTTAAACATACTTTTCATTTTTTTAAAAGCCTGTTTTGTTTTCACCCATTTTTATGGATCAATTTATTTTAGTTGAATATAATAGACTGCATAATCCTGTTTTTTTAAAACTTTTTTTTTTTTTTTTTTATTCTTAAAAGCCTGTTTTATTTTCTGTAATAATACATATAAGGAAGCAATGTAACATCTTACCCCTTTCATTACATTTCAATTACAAAATTATAATCAAAACCTTTGTTTAATTCCCCATTTTAATGTGATAAACTACAAAAGTGAAATTTCCAGAAGTGCCTTAAAAACTACATACACGTGACTGGAAGGGAGGGGATTTCCATATTTATTTGTGTTTTATGTTGTATGTAGTGTGTTAATGTTTGTATATAGTCATTGGTACACAGGATATAAATGGGTCTGTGTAACAGGGGTGGTTTAAAATGCATATTTTTATTTAGGCACAGGGATTGCACAGCACTTCACATGCAGGTAAAATGTAATAATATGTGAGCACGGGAAATTGCACTTTATTAATTCACGTGCAGTTGTACCGAGACTCCAATTGAATGACTGATTAGCAATTGAGTCTCGGTACAGCTGCATAAAAGCAGCAAGTTCCCTTTCAAATCAAAAATAACCATCAAGGTATGGGACACTGGCATCAGGCAGTAGGGATTGGCTGAGCTTTATAGCAAAGCTGCCGATAGGCCTCTTCTCGAGCTAACATGTAAGCCCGCCCCCCTGGGAGCTTACTATACCCAACGTGCAGAGACTCTCTTCCTCTTTTGTCTTCAGCATCGGTAGCGGTAGGTACTAGAGCTTGGCAATGACTGTACTCACTAAGCTTAGGCTTCAGAAGCTATTTTTTTTTACCCCTTCTCCGAGTTTATTTCAGTTGCACTCTTTATTGGTATTTTTTTATTTATATAATTGTCCATATATATTATCTATTACTTTATATATTCCTTCATGCTTTGCTTCGGCATCGCGTTTTGTTTACTCTCGTGGTCTTCGTCTTTTCTTATTAATATATTATTCTAAATATTTAATTGTGTGTTTTTGGGTTCTGTATATATATTATATTTTGTTATATATATATATATATATATATATATATATATATATATATATATATGCATTGCAGCCTCGGTCTTGCCTCTGGCTAGACCGCGTGTGTGTGGAGTCTGCTCTGCAGCCCTATATAAATCTTCCACTGCTGTGTGTTCCCCACCACGTGGTAGCTGTACGGCCTGCCCTACAGTCACTCCTACAGTCACTAAGCACTTGCTGCAGCATCCCAAAATAATAATAAAATATAATAAAATAAAATAATAATAAAAAATAATAATCATCATTAAGAAGACGACCACCAAAAATATACTCCCTTAAGCACCAAAGGTGAGTATTCACCTATAAGACACTGTACCAGCACTAAGCATCTCTGCGGGTCAGTTGACGTTTTGGAGTCTCGTGCTAGCGTCTCAACGCTCGGTACTCGCACTCCGCCTGGTGTCAGTGCTTCGGTGCTTGGTGCAGCGCTTCTGCACTTGGGACTCAGCGCTCGACGCTTCAGCGCACGGTGCTCTATGCTCGGCGCACGCACCTCGATGCTCACCGCTTCGATACTCGGTGCTCGCCACTTCGACGCTCGACGCTCGGCGCTTCGACGCTACACGCTCGACGCTATACGCTCGGCGCTTCGACGCTACACGGTCGATGCTAAACGCTCGACGCTTCGATGCTACACGTTCGACACATCAGCGCTTTGACTCTTGACGCTCGGTGCTTCGGCTCTCGACGCTTGACGCTCGGTGCTCTACGCACCTTCGATGTTGTGCCGTGCTCGACGAAGATGTCGGGCTTCCATCACTGCACGTCCTGCCTGCCAGTGACCCACATGATGATTGTATGGCATGTCTCGGACCAGAGCACGCTGCATCCACGTTGGCGGATAGGGCCTTTTGACACCAGACACGCATCCTTCGACAAAGGGCTAAGAAATCAATGGGTGGGCACTCTCCTTCCTCGGGATCTTCCCACACTGAGCCCGGCCTCCCAGATTACAGCCTGTCAGAGGTCCCCCACCAGACACCCTCAGACATGCAGCCCCTCCCCTTCTAGGGTACGCCCTCATCTGAAGTCTAGGTTGACCTCCAGATCGCCTCGACGCAGAGAATGCTCTCGCTCCCCTCGTCGCAATAAGCGATACAGAGACAGGTCAGGGGTGGTGGAGTTAACCTCCAAGATGTCTCAGTTCATGGAGGTTATGATGGGGCAGCAGTCCATCCTTGTCCCCTGCCAATGCAGTGCCCCTAGCCCCAGAACAACCAACTGGGTCTGTCGTTAGCCAGCCTGTGGCTCCTTCACAACCTCCACCGGTCACCTCCCTTCCAATGCAACCTCAGAAGGACTGGGATATTGATGCGGTTTCCAGGGATGCATCTGACATCTTGGAAGGGGACAGTATAGAGGCTCAGGTAGCCTCCCAGCACTTGAATCAGGACACTGAGTCCGAGGTGCTGGATACCGATGACCCTATGTGGTCTGTGGTGGAGAGAGCAACCTGCCACTTGGGCATCGATTGGCTTCCCCGGTGATCTCTGTTTGAGTCGCCTTCAGCCCAGTCCCATCAGTCCAGGATGCTTCCGGCATTCCCGGACTTTATTAAGGAGGTGCAGTCTACTTGGCGGGCTCCGGCCTCTGCTCCTGCGACTTCTCGCAAGGCTTCGGCCTTTACTATGCAGGTGGCCAGTGAAGCTGGTTTAGCGTATTTTCCACCGGTGGACGCTGCGTTCGCCGCGTTAGTAAAGACTCCGACATTATCCTTGCTTACAAAAGACCCTGCGTGCCCCAATAAGCAGTGCAGAACCACAGAGGTACACCTGATGAAGGGGTACTCCGCGGCCACGGAGGCAGTGAGACTGTCTAATATAGCCAGTTTACTGATAGTTTACCAGGCGGCACTCGTTCGAGACCTACTTGAGTGCCCTTTTACAGCCCTCAGAAGCAAACTAGTCATGGTCAGTCAGCTGTTGGTGAAGCTAGCCCAGATCAAGCCTATCTTGATCATTGGACCACATTCTACAACGAGGACTATCTGTATAGACTGGATGGACCGCACTTAAATAACAACGGAACTAGTCTACTTGGAGAAAAGATCCTCGAGCAGGTTCAGAAGCATTTAAACTAGAAAGGAAGGGGGGAGAAATCAACAAAAAAACAGAAGGGAGACCACATCAAAACAAGAACAACTCAGGTAAGACAAATACATTTAATGTATTTATCTCAGGTTAGATAAATACATTAAATGTATTTATCTAAATGCTAGAAGTATCAGAAACAAAATTCGAGAACTTGAAGCTACTGCACTAACAAGGAACTATGATGTGATAGGTGCTACAGAAACTTGGTTGTCTGAGAGTGATGGGGATGAATATAATATTTGTGGGTATACACTGTATAGGAAAGACAGGCAGGACAGAAGAGGAGGAGGGGTAGCGCTATACATAAGAAACAGTCTTGAAGCCCAGGTGTTAAACCTGGACAAAGAAAATAAAGCTGAATCAATATGGGTCAGAATAACAGACAAAAAATCAAAGGGCATTGTGGCACACTGGTGAGTGGATAGAGGCCCAGAGACAGTCTGCAGTTCAAAAAAGTAATAATTTTATTATAAATAAACACAAAAATAAAGCAAAAACAAAACTCACAAAAATAAAGTTTCCAGGCTGGGCAATGCCTTCACCGGATTTATCACAATTCAAAAATCACAAAACAACCACAAACACCAACCTGCTTCCTCAGCTCCCTCCTCCCAAACAAGAAGCAGAGGCCTCCTTTTATGTCAGGTGGCTGGACACTGATTGATCGTTAATTAACCTAATCAACTAATCAACCCCAGCCACCTGAATATAATAAACCCAGGCAGGTAGGGGAAATTAACCCCATCCCTGCCAATTTAAAAAGGGCAGAGCTTTGCTCTGCCACAGGCATAATAATAGGAGCATGCTATAGACCGCCAGATTCAGACGGTGAGCAAAATAATCTGTTATACAATGACATTAGAAATGCGTGTAGCAAAGGAGAAACCATGCTAATGGGGGATTTCAACTTCCCCCATACAAAATAGGAAAACCCAATGGGTAGCAGGAAGGATGAAATAGAAATGGTGGAAATGACAAATGACTGCTTCCTAACACAATTTGTCAAGGCACCAACTAGAGGGGAGGCATGCCTTGATTTAGTCTTTTCAAATAACGAAGACAGAATAACTAAAACAGAGGTCAGAGGACCACTGGCAAACTCAGACCACAACATGGTCTCATTTGAAGTGTTTTTTAAATCCCCAAAAGTAATGACTAAAGCTAAGGTTTACAATTTTAGAAAAGCAAAGTATGAAGGTATGAAACAGAGACTTACATAAGTAGATTGGAGTAAAATAGAGAAAACAATATATCCCTAAAGTAGACAAATCTAAATGTAAAACTAAATTGCCAAAATGGTTTAATAGATCAATTAAAAAAAATATTCAGCGAAAAAAGGCACTTTACAGAGCATCAAAAAAGGACCAAAAAGAAAGTACGCAGAAAGAGTACACAGAACTGCAAACGCAAGTCAAAAAGGAAGTTAGAACCAAGAGAGAAATAGAAATGAACATTGCTAAGGGAGCTAAGACCAATTCCAAAATGTTTTTCCAATATTACAACAGCAAGCGAACATTCAAAGAGGAGATTAAATGTTTAAGATACAAATGGCAAAATCGTAGATGAAGAAAAAAAATAACAAATATATTAAATGATTACTTTTCACAAGTTTTTACAAAGGAAGATACTGACAACATGCCCCACATGTCATCCAGTTCCTATCCAGTTTTAAATAACTTTAGCATAACTGAGGCAGAAGTGTTAAAGGGACTAGGAGCTCTTAAAATAAACAAATCCCCTGGGCCGGATGAGATCCTCCCAGTAGTACTCAAAGAAATGAAAGAAGTAATTTACAAACCGCTAACCAAGATCATGCAGCAGTCTCTTGACACAGGGGTTGTACCGACAGACTGGAAAATTGCAAACGTAATACCGATCCACAAAAAGGGAAACAAAACTGAACCAGGTAACTACAGACCAGTAAGCCTGACTTCTATTATATGCAAACTTATGGAAACTATAATAAGATCCAAAATGGAAAATTACCTATATGGTAACAGGGTCCTGGGAGACAGTCAACATGGTTTTAGAAAAGGGAGATCGTGTCTAACTAACTTGCTTGATTTTTTTGAGGATGCAACATCGATAATGGATAATTGCAAAGCATATGACATGGTTTATTTAGATTTCCAGAAAGCTTTTGACAAAGTCCCGCACAAAAGATTAATTCTCAAACTGAACGCAGTTGGGATTCAAGGAAACACATGTACATGGATTAGGGAGTGGTTAACATGTAGAAAACAGAAAGTACTGATTAGAGGAAAAACCTCAGAATGGAGTGTGGTAACCAGCGGTGTACCACAGGGATCAGTATTAGGTCCTCTGCTATTCCTAATCTACATTAATGATTTAGATTCTGGTATAGTAAGCAAACTTGTTAAATTTGCAGACGACACAAAAGTAGGAGGAGTGGCAAACACTGTTGCAGCAGCAAAGGTCATTCAAAATGATCTAGACAAGATTCAGAACTGGGCAGACACATGGCAAATGACATTTAATAGAGAAAAGTGTAAGGTACTGCATGCAGGAAATAAAAATGTACATTATAAATATCATATGGGAGATATTGAAATTGAAGAAGGAATCTATGAAAAAGACCTAGGAGTTTTTGTTGACTCAGAAATGTCTTCATCTAGACAATGTGGGGAAGCTATAAAAAAGGCTAACAAAATGCTCGGATACATTGTGAAAAGTGTTGAATTTAAATCAAGGGAAGTAATGTTAAAACTGTACAATGCACTAGTAAGACCTCATCTTGAATATTGTGTTCAGTTCTGGTCACCTCGCTATAAAAAAGATATTGCTGCTCTAGAAAGAGTGCAAAGAAGAGCGACCAGAATTATTCCGGGCTTAAAAGGCATGTCATATGCAGACAGGCTAAAAGAATTGAATCTGTTCAGTCTTGAACAAAGAAGACTACGTGGCGACCTAATTCAAGCATTCAAAATTCTAAAAGGTATTGACAGTGTCGACCCAAGGGACTTTTTCAGCCTGAAAAAAAGAAACAAGGACCAGGGGTCACAAATGTAGTTTAGACAAAGGGGCATTCAGAATAGAAAATAGGAGGCTCTTTTTTACACAGAGAATTGTGAGGGTCTGGAATTAACTCCCCAGTAATGTTGTTGAAGCTGCCACCCTGGGATCCTTCAAGAAGCTGCTTGATGAGATTTTGGGATCAATAAGCTACTAACAACCAAACGAGCAAGATGGGCCGAATGGCCTCCTCTCGTTTGTAAACTTTCTTATGTTCTTATGTTCTTATGTCTCTGGTGGTGGCCAGAAGACAGCTTTGGCTCTCTCAGATGAGAGTGCAGGAGCCTGACAAGGCCCCTTTGCTGGATGCCCCAATTACACCTGGACACACGTTTGGTCCGGCGGTGGAGGAGATGCTGCAATGCTCCGTCAAGGTGCGGGAGGCGTCGCAACAAATGGCTAAAATGTGGCCGAATAAGTTGTTCCAGCCAAAGCGGCCAAAGGAACAGCCATGGCGCAGGACACCGCCACAGCAGCAGGCGCAACCACGGGGTAGTAGGACCTCCCCAGTACATCCAGCAGTGCGCGGCCAACCCGTGTTTGCAAGACCGCGGCGCGTAGAGTGGCACCCTAGAGGAGGTGGCAGGCCACATCCTTGTGGCTGTGGCCCGGCCCCTCGTGAGAGAGCACAGCCAAAACAGCCCTGAAATATCCAGGCAGCTGTTAGCCCACCCTTACACTGTCCCACAGCTCCAGTTCTGGCAACAATGCACCAACAACATCTGGGTACACAAGACTATATCCACTGGATACACCCTTCAGTTCCGGTTAAAGCCTCCCCCCTTCAGGGGGGTGGTCGTAACTGCAGTGAAGGACTCGGTTCAGTCCTCAGCTCTGAATGTGAAAATACAGGCATTGCTCAGGAAGCAGTATTCCAAATACTTCCTAGTGCCCAAAAAGGATAGCGGGTTCCGTCCTATTTTAGATCTGCGAGTACTGAACAAATACCTAAAGCGGTTATCATTCAGGATGCTTACGCACAGGCACATCATCCAGTCAGTCCGACACGACGACCGGTTCACCACGTGGACCTGACAGGTGCGTATTTTCATGTTCCCATCTGTCTGGGTCACAGGAATTATCTGCATTTCGCATTTAGAGCAGGGTGTACGAGTTCTGTGTCCTTCCATTCAGCCTGTCACTACCTCCTCGAACCTTTTCTAAATGTATGGATGCCATTTTAGCTCCCTTGTTACTGCTTGATACCTTGATACTGCTGAAGTATCTGGACAACTGGCTCGTCTGTGCGCAGTCAAAGGAGCAGTTGGCACAGCACACAGTGATGGTTACAGACCATCTTTAGCAGCTAGGTCTGAAGGTCAATTCAGAAAAGAGCCGCCTGTGCCAAGCCAACAGACCGAATTCTTGGTTCTGCATCTTGACTCAGTGTCCATGGAAGCGACCTTGTTGACACAAAGAGTTGCCTCGCTGGAGCGGTTTCTCTCCCTGTTCAGGTTGAGAGAAACAATCAGCATGGAGCTGTATCAGCGCATGCTGGGGCTGATGGCTGCCGCCTCACAAGCCCTTCCCTTGGGCTTATTACACCAGAAGCCTCTACAGGCCTGGTTCAATGTCTTTGCGTTACATCCGTGGAGAGACAAACACCGCAGGTTGACGGTATCCCAAACCTGCTGGGAAGCACTACACTGGTGGAAAGTTCCGGCAAACATCCGCCAGGGCGTGCGCTTGGGTCCCATCTTCCGGAGGGAGGTGGTTACGACCAACTCTTCCAACCAAGGTTGGGGAGCAGTCTGGAACGGCTCAGGGATCCTCAAAGTGTGGTCAGGACCCTGGAGGTTGGCCCACATCAATGCTCTGGAACTCAAAGCAGTGGACCTCGCCCTCCGGCACTTCTTCACAGTGCTTCTAGACAAGCACGTGTTGGTGCGATCGGACAACCCCGCGGTTATGGTGTATATCAACCACCAGGGCGGCCTACTGTCCCCCCGCCTTCACCAAATGGTAGCACGGCTGTTGCTATGGGCACAGCCGCGTTTGACCTCTCTGCACGTGGTTCACCTACCGGGCAGAGCCAATTGCGCAGTGGACCTCCTATCCAGAGGGAATGGCGTCTCCACCCTCAGGTGGTAGAGCGCATCTGGGAATGGTTTGGCATAGCACAAGTAGATCTCTTCGCTTCGCGAGAGACCACGCACTGCCCCCATGGTTTCGGTGAGGGACCCCGACAGCCCCCTAGGAGTCAATGCACTGGCTCACGAATGGCTGCCAGGGGTCCTATATGCATTTCCACCGATTCTGATGCTCTCCGCCTTCTAAGAGAAGGTCAGGGTAGAGCAAGCAACAGTGATTCTGGTCGCTCCTCTGTGACCTTGGAGGATATGGTTTCTGAGCTTGGTGCAGTTGCTGCATGGTCAACCGCGTGAGCTTCCCCTGCGAGCAGACCTATTGTCCCAGGCCGAAGGACGGCTTTGGCACCCGAACCACAAGCTCATGCAACTATGGGCTTGGCCCCTGAACGGGAGCACCTGTCAGCCTTAGGGCTCTTGACTGCGGTGATTTCGACCATTCAGAGCGCTAGACGCCCTCTACTAGGTCGCAGTACAAGTGACAGTTGTTCCAAGATTGGTGTCTGTCAGGGGGGGCCATGACCCAATATTTTGTCCTATGGCAGTGATATTACAGTTTCTACAGAAACTGTTAGATGAAGGGAACTCTCCCTCTACACTTAAAGTGTATTTAACCACCATATCAGCTTGCCATGTACGCATTGATGGGTTATCACCAGGTTGCCATTTTCTGGCATCGTAGTTCCTCAAGGGTGCAAGACGTTTGCGACCCCCAAGAACGACCAATTTACCGTCATGGAGCCTTGACGTGGTGCTAGAAGCCCTTACCAAGGCATCATTCGAGCCTCTCCACACTGTGGATATGAAGCTCATGTCTATTAAAACCACGTTTCTGCTGTCAGTGGTGTCAGCCAAACGTGTCAGTGAGTTACATGCACTGTCAGGGCATCCATCATGTACTCTTTTCACAGGATACAGTTCTAAGGTCTCCATGCGCCCAAATCCAGCCTTTTTACCAAAGGTCATATCCGAGTTTCATATGAACCAGCCAGTCGAGTTGATGGCGTTCCATCCTCCTCCTTTTTCTTTCCAAGAGGTAGAATGGTTACACATGCTCTGCCCTGTGCGGGCTTTGAGGTGTTATATTGACCGTACAACGACTGTGAGGCAAACAGAACAATTGTTCATATGCCATGGTTCCAAGACCTTGCGTCAGCTGTTGTCTAAACAATGCCTTTCCCATTGGATAGTGGATGCTAATTTGCGCGGCAGCCAGTTGTGCTACACCGCATACTTTTATGAGGTTTTACCGGTTAAACGTACTGGATTACTCTGCTCCACTATTTGGATTTATACATTCTATGGCACCTTTGGAGGCCAATGTGGTGTTTACAATTCCACCTTAGGACAGGTGTCATTGTGAACATAGACTCTGAGGCGCAGCTCCTCATATGCCTAGATGTATTGCCTATGCAGTTGCGTTATGATGTAAGTCTGTCCTACTGCCGAGAATCCTCCCTCGCGACGGCTTGGGTACACTGTTCCCATATCTTGATGGTTATTTTCGACTTGAAAGGGAACGATAGGCTGCGGATGCAACCCCGGTTCCCTGAAATAGAAAATAACCATCAAGCCGTGTGGTCGCTCCGGAAGTCTTCACTGCCTGATGAGCAAAAGAGGAAGAGAGTCTCCGCGCGCTGCGTATAGTAAGCTCCCAGGGGGAGGGCTTACACATCAGCTCGCGCAGAGGCCTATCGGCAGCTTTGCTATAAAGCTCAGCCAATCCCTACTGCCTGACGGCAATGTCCCATACTTTGATGGTGATTTTCTCTTTCAGGGAACCAGGGTTGTTTTCACTCACTCAGGGTTGTGTGTTCGGTGAGTCAAGAACGGCTGTGGAGAGGAGAGACGTAAAGTAAATAACTTTTTTGACTCACAGTGTTCGTTTATCTGTTAGTCCACTGTTTGTTTAAGTTTTAGTCCATTTTGTTTGTCTGTTTATTTTTGCGTCAACTGCCATGTGCTGTTTTTGTTTAAATCTTTTATTTGTTTTGCAATAAACCCTCGCAAGCAAGCACATTTAACATCACTCGCAGTGCTGTGTGTTTTCTTCTGGTCTGACGTCACCACTGAAGCCAGCCTGTCACAATGTGTAACATAATTATTCAAAACTTTTAATTCCATAGTAAGGGTCACATTAGGTGATGTACTTCTCTATTTACATTATTCCAACAAGTAATGGGTGAATGGGGAAGCTCCACAAAAATGCATTAACTGCAATAGGACATTAAAAAGGGAAACTGTCTGCATACTTCTGACATTATTGTGGTATATGTCCCTCGAGCTCAGCCAAATAATGTATACACACCCGGGTTCTAGCTTCTGGTATTATTCATATAGTTTTAAATGATGGAAAGAGAGAACAATATAATCAATAGATAAATAAATATTATTCACGGCAGACTCCGAATTTATGGCGTTGCACTGTTGCGTTCAGTTTTGTGGTTCTGATTTAAGAAATAATCTGTCAAAAAGATATCATTTCATCGATTTCCTAAACAAGAAAAAATTAGGAAGGAATGGGTACATAAAATAAGAAGAGACATTGGTCCTAATTTTCAGGTAAATACAAGTATAAACCATTTTACCATCATGATAAACCTTGCTAGCTATGACATTAGCTCAGTAATGTATGAAAAGTAGTAGGCCTAATGTTCTTAATACAGGACGCTATGGAGTTTATCACAAATCATTTGTAAATTGGTAACGTTTTGTAAATCTAAATGTGTATGGGTAGTAAATGATATTTTTATGAAAATTAAATAACTTAATGGATCTACCGTAACTGTTTAGTTCAGTACTATTTAAACTGTAGGCCTACTACAAGTTGCTCTACCAGAGTAATTAATTTTTTTTTTCACAGAAAACTATTTTAATACTTAATTGTTGCTGGCTTACAGCTAACACGAGAGTGTGCAGTAAACACTTCTGTTCTGTGAGTTTCCTGAAGACTTTCTAACTGGAAAATGTACACTAATAACGGGGACGGTGCAGTGGACTTCTGAAAACCCTCTGAGGCCCTTAAGGAGACATTGTTCTAGGTAAATATGTATCATGTATAATATTGTCTTAAATGTATAATACTGTACATGTGTAAAAGTCAAATCATCACACTACCATGCAAAATACATAATCAACATAATAGTTGATTGTTCTTTTAGCATCTGTACTTAAACACTAATGAACATTACTGTGACATTTAAACTTTCGTAATCAAAATGCACAAAGCTTTGCAAATGTAACAGTTAACGCTTAACAAAAATGGGTGAAATTGATACATTTAATTCTTTCAAAATTCCTATTCTGTAGCTGTGATATTTTTCAATTCCATTTCCAGAATTAAATTGGAATTAACCCCAACTGTGTTGTTGATTTACAGTAACCTGGGCATTCCCATAGTGGCCTACATTATCCACCTACCTTGATTTACTTAAGCAATACGGTACATTACAACATTTAAATTTTCGTATTTGCAAAGACAATCTGGATGAAAGTGGAAAAGATGAAAGCACACCTTCCTGCTCCAGGGAGTACGATTATGTGTGTTCTTACATCTGTCGAGGACCAGTTGAAAGCAGTAATAGGAAGGGTCCAAGCAGACTGGGGACTTTGCAGGAAAACCGGTTCTTGTTGGGACGGTTTCAGGGTGACTCGCAACTCATACAGTTTATACTGGCTTTAACGATTACGCTACACTTAAGGCAGTATTTTTAGCACTGCAGCCTACAGCATCATCCATAGTTAGATGGATACAAGTCCAGAGGAATATTCAGAGCAAAAGCCAAATCAAACCTGATGCCTCTAAAATTCCTAGTATTACGCTCATAGAGCAGTTTGTCTTATTTTTGTGTAGTGAAGCAGGGTTTATTTGAACAGGACTTGGCTGTCCGCTTTAATATCTAGCAGTCAACAATGAGTCAGATACTGATAACCTGGGTTAATTATCTGTACTTCATGTTAGGCTCACTTCCAATATGGCCTAACAGAGCAACAATAAATGAGCATATGCCCAAATGTTTGTAGAAAACATACCCCAAGTCTAGGGTCATTCTGGACTGCACTGAGATTCCTGCAGACTTCAAGTTCTAAAGTGCTAAATTCTGAAACCTACTCAAATTACAAACATACTACAACATTTAAGAGCTTAATAGGTGTCAGTCCATTTGGAGCTGTTACTTTTGTTACTTTGTATACTGGGTCCATTTCTGATAAAGAGATTAGCTGAAGGTCTGGCATTCTAGATCTTTTAGAGGAAGGAGGTGACTTTATGACTGATAAAGGATTCACTATGTGAAGAAAAACAAACTCATGAAATTGCTTGGCTGATAATTCATGTGGAAAAAGCCATAAGGAGAATAAAAGAATATCATATATTTGGTAACACCATCCCTCTTATTCTAGCAGGATCCAAGAATTGGCTCTGTGGACTATGTGTGCATTGCTGACTAATTTCAAAGGGCTGTTTTTTTTAGATTTGAGGGGTTTCAACCAAGCTCTCAGTTACTTAACTGAACTTCTGATTGGCTCAATTGGATGTTTTAAGTTGTGTAGTTTATCAAAAGTTTTATACTTAACTTGTAGATAGATGAAATGGTAGCCGTATTAGTCCAGAGATGATAGAGAAGGAGAAGTGATACCTTTTTATTGGACTAACTAAATAATAATTATTTACAAGCTTTCAAGACCTCAAAGGTCTCTTCTTCAGGTAAAAGTAGGAAAGAGATTGATGTTTAATATGGCCATCAATCATCAATCTCTCTTGCCTACTTTCGCCAGGTTTTACTGGAGCTCTGATCCCTGGTTTCTATAACTGTTTTGCAATTTCCAAATCTAACTGCAGACCTGCATAGTAGTCAATTTCTGACCTGCCCAAAACAGTACAAAAATTACAGGTCTGTGAGGGCAATGGAAAGGGGAGGGGGGGGGGGGGGTACAGGGACATCTGCTATATTGATTGCAAGTGCTCTGAAAATGATAAACTAGGGATAGGTATCTGAACTGGACACTAGAGTGTTGGCAAAATGCCTTCTGAGATGTGTTGTTTATTGGATGTTTTTCTTTTTGTAATGTTTGGAGGTTTTAATTTAGAATTTTTTATGGTGTGGACAGGTTTTGGATTTGAGCTTTTTGTTCTTTGTGGTATATGCTAGGACTGGGGGAGTGACGTCTTTCTTGTCATAGGTGGTACTGACTGAAAACCCATTCTAATGAAGTGACTAATTGTATATAGCAAGCCAATCATGTGACTGCAGTGTTTATTTCCAGACTTACATTCACAGACAGTAGACTGCACACAGATGGTGAATTCCTTGGACAGTCCAACCTGCAAATAGTGGGCGTGGTTTAGTCCTGTTTTTTAATATGCCTAAATTCATATTAATTAGAGCGCTGACTGTATACAGAAGGCATGTTGGGGGGTGGGTGGGGGCAAAGACTCGTGAATCATTATATTAACCTTTAAAAGTTCACATTGCCATTTTGACTAAGGAAAATGATTCTAATGGTATGTGTTGTACATATGAATCACAAACATATTTCACTATTTTTTTTAATATATAACATTTTTTAGAAAGTTATTAATGCACACTGCCCTTTTTAGATGTCCAAAGCAGCCTATTTAGCTTTAAAATAACAATTTTCTGAAGAGAAATCTCAACTTTCATTTCTGTGTGAATGTACATAGTCTTCATTATAATCACAAATTTGATTACATTTCAGTTATACTGTCCAGAAGCCAATTAAGCATTTCCAATCAGTCCTAATCAATAGATAAGTAAGATGCAGAAGCTTGAGATTATGCATGGATACTAAAGGGAATGTGTCTTGTGGGATGCAATGTCCAGTTTTTATTAAAAAAAAGGTATATGACACACTGAGTGTACTAAAAGAGTCTTTATTAAGCACACCTGAACATAATTACAAAGACGTTTAGTAACGCGAGTTAACAAAAATATACTTGAGTTACACAGTACTTGGTCAGAAAGGTGATCCTTAACGTTACATTAACTCCACACCCTATAAGGTGACTCATTCTTTTTCATTGACCGGAACGCCTTAGCCCTTATGCTACATCCATTCTCCTGCTTCTTAACTGTATTTAGAAAACAATTAACACATGCTAATACCAAACCAATAAACTTAAAACAATACAGAGGTACTTAATATCAACACGGTAAATATTAATTAAAGTAAACATTCTCTAACTAAAACTGCGAGATCTAAACATATTTTACGAATCTAGTATAGGCTAGTAGTAGCTTAATCACTTTCTGATCACAAATACATTTGCTAATTTACCTTCTACTTCATGAATATAACCCAATCATCAATTTCTTCAACTTTTATTTGAGGAACTGTGACGGAGTGTCCCGCCTTTATGTTTATTAGTGTTTTATGTTGTATGTAGTGTGTAAATGTTGGTGTTTATGTATAAAATACACTGGATATAAATATGGGTTACGAGCACGAGTGTCTAAAATGTATATTTGTATTTAGGCCAGAGGATTGCACAGCACTCACGTGCAGGTAAAATAATATGTGAACAAGGGGAATTGTACTTTTATTAATTTATGTGCAGTTGTACCGAGACTCCAATTGAATGATTGATTAGAAATTGAGTCTCGGCACAGCTACATAAAAGCAGCATGTTTTTATTCACTCTGGGTTGTGTGTTCGGGAAGTGGAGAACGGGTGAGAGAGAGGAGAGATTTAAAAAATATTACAAATGCGACTCGCACGATACTAATTTGGTTCATCCACGTCTGTCTTGTGTGTGTCTGTTTGTTTGGCCAACGAGCCTTTTTGTTTGTGCTGGTTTTGTTTACATCTTTTATTTGCTGGTTATCATTTAATAAATATACTAAGCGCCACGGCTCAGTTTTCACCTGCCAGTTCTTGTTGTGGAGTGTGTTTCTGGTCAGACGTCACCATTGCAAACCATCCTGTTCACATATGGTGGCAGAAACGGGAGGACAGCGCCTCCAAGTGTCGGACCAGAAATACGGCGGGTGAATTTATGTTTTTGCAAATGGACTGTTTTTTTTTGTTTGGGAGAAAATAAAATGGGAAAAAGTGGCCAGAGAAAGTAGTAACCTCCCCAGCAGCCAGAGCATGTGCTCTGGTTTGAGATGACTGCATCCAGGGAAATTTGTGACGAGGACCTGGATACCTTTGTGGAGGCTTGGGAGAGCCAGGGAGGATGGTGCCTCCTGTGCAAAAGCTACGGGCATGGAGTGGCTGACTGCCCTCTCCCGGATACAAAAGAGGGGACGTCTCCATGCCAGCGGCTGGAGCCAGAGCACCTAGAGGCCCAGGAGAGGAAGGTGTGGAGGAGGAGGTGGAAGCAGAAGGAGCTAAAGTGGTGCACCCTGTGCATTGCCTATGGGCATGAGGACGACTGCCCAGAGCAGGAGCCAGAGGATGAGGAGCTTGAACGTCCTATAGTGGGAGGAGCCTGAGCACCCAGAAGGGGGGAGCACAGGCGTCTACAGCCCACAAAGGGGATCGGTGCGTCCATAGCTCCAGAAGGGGAAGGCAGAGCGTCCACAGCCCAAGTCTCCACCAGCAGAGGAAGAATACCTGCTGTTCCCAGCTCCACTAGCAGAGGAAGAATGTCTGCTGGTTTAACCTCCCCCTTCTCTCCAGGGTCCCCTCCAGCTCCCAAGTGTCCAGCGGTGGTGGGAGAAACCGTGCCAGAGGGAGAGTGGCACCAGTCCCCTGCAAGTGAGGGAGAGCCGCACCGGTCCCCTGCAAGCGAGGGAGAGTCTCACCAGTCCCCTACAAGTGAGGGAGAGCCGCACCAGTCCCCTGCAACAGGGGGAGACTATACACCACTCCCACCTCTGTCGCCAGAAGACTAGACGCCACTCCCACCTCCGTCACCAGGAGACTACACACCGCCTCTGCCACCTCCATTGGCAGGAGCAGAGCAGCAGGAGCTGCCTTTGCCTCCACCGCCTTCACCGCCAGGAGCAGAGCAGCAGGAGCTGCCTCTGCCACCTCCACCAGCAGAGGGTGAATGCATGCTGGGTCCCCGTTCCTGCTGGTTCTGCCTCCACTACCATGGGAGGACTGCTTGCAGCTCCCACCTCCACCAGCAAAGGATGAATTTCTGCTGGGTCTGCATCCACCGCAATGGGAGTCCAACACGAGGGAGCTGCCGGCTATGAAGAAGGGGGGATGGGTCAGGAGACCACCTCCCCCCGCAGCCCTTTCGCTGCAGGGAATTTGGTGGCCGGAGCCCCACAAGGGGGAGCTGCCGGCTAAGAAGGGGGAGAAGGTCAGGAGACCACCCCCACAGACAGCCGGGCGGCGGTCAGGTTTGCCTTGGCCAGAGGAGCCGACCTATGTACAGTTGGCCTGGCCGCTACAGCTGTTTGGGTGGGAGGAGGACCTCCCACCATGGCTGCCAACTTTGGCCTGCTGCTGCCCCTGTTCCTGGGCCAGGACTACGACTGGGACTTTGGGACTGAGGGGGAGGTGGCCATTGAGGCCAGGTATGCTGTGCAGTGGGGGCATATGTGGTGGAATGTTCTGCCCCTTTATGTTTATTAGTGTTTAATGTTGTATGTAGTGTGTTAATGTTGGCTTTTATGTATAAGATACATGGGATATAAATATGGAAGTTTTATAATTCAAACTCCATAAGACAGAGACTCAGTAGGACAAGCAAATTTGACAAAACAAGTTTAGGTTTGCAAACCCAAGAACACTCTCACCACACGCAGGCTTTAGGAAACCGAGCAATGTTCTGACTACATAGAGCCAGTAAGCATAATATATACCTTGTAACCTACAGTTATTGCGAGCCAAACACAGAAGCTCAACTTAAATATTCACGGATAGCAACAACTTGGAAGATTAAGATGAGATCAATCATAACAACTTATTTAAATGCAAGCACCCTAAAATAAAAGGTAAGTCAGTGACATTTCTGTGACGTGCCACGGAAGCAGCTTGCAGTTGCTAAAGAAATAGAACTTCCTCTTTCTAGCTAGTAGTCAGTATCTTTGCATCCCTTATAAGGGCCACCTGTCCTTCAGCAAGAAAGAGGAAGTATGTTCACAAACAACTACAGACAATAACACATTATTATATTATACCTAAATCTTATAATCCGTAATGGCATTTAAACCTGAGCATGGAAACTCTAAACAGTCATAGCTGTAGCAACATTAAAGTGGCTTATCAAATTATACAATAATAACACATCATATAACTAATATTATAACTTCTTATAATTAACTTATTATGGCTTTAGCGAGCATGTTTTGTTCCTCCTGGCACCATGACAATCTCTGTCTTGTCACGTAGGCTTTCTTGCAGTTACTTTAAAGCATGAGTATATATGGGCATTTTCAGTCTACCTTAAACCCTCTTCACTTAGCAATAACAAAATGTGTGGTGAAGGCTGAAAGAGGAAGAGAAACATCTAGACTATAAAAGTTTATTTTTTAATACTAAACTTAAAAAAAAATAAACTTCAAACTTATTACATTGGTATGATCCCTTTTTAAGTCACACAGGCTAAGCAAACACATGAACAAACAGCTCAGAGGTTAGTACAGAAATTGCATGAGATGTAATTTTCCCACCACAGACTCCAATTGAATGATTGATTAGCAATCGAGTCTTGGTTCAGCTGCATAAAAGCAGCATGTTTTTACTCACTCGGGGTTGTGTTTTCGGGAAGTGGAGAACTGCTGAGAGAGAGATTTAAAAAATATAACAAATGCTACTCGTGCGAGAGGACACGCATGATACTTGTTTGGTTCGTCCACATCTGTCTTGTGTGTGTCTGTTTGTTTGGCCAATGCACCTTTTTGTTTGTGTTGGTTTTGTTTACATCTTTTATTTGCTGTTTAACATTTAATAAATATACTGAGCTCCACGGCTCAGTTTTCACCAGCCAATTCTGGTTGTGGAGTATGTTTCCGGTCTGACATTCACTGCAAGCCACCCTGTTCACAGGAACACGTATTAAAGATTTCATTCACATAGTGATACTATCAGTAGCTGCGGTGGCCACGACAGTTGCTTGCACACCAGCCTCGTTTTCAACCAAACATGGCCGCTGCCTGAATAAGGCATATGGTTCCGGAGCAAGTGGGCACTACTGGGCTTTGCTGATGATGGACAATAAATTAAAAATCTGTGTGAATGATTTAAATATATCATATGACTCTGAAAATAGTAAGCAAGAGGAAAACTGTGTGTTTATTTATTTTTGTGACAAATTAAAATGTTGTAAACAAACCAGTACAGCTAATATAGAACACGGTGTTTCTGCTAATGAAGATGTTAATAAAGTAGCTGATGTGGGTGCTGAATTACCGGGCATGCATAACATTAGAGAAGGCAAATATGTTCCTTTGCTAAAGTATCTAAATTCCACAACGGTATTTAAATAATCTTATCGCCAATTAATAATTGCAAATAAAACATTTGCATCTCGTCATTTCAAATATGCAATTTGTATATTAGAGACTTAATGCTCAACATTTTTCAAAATCATCCTTGAACCATATCCCCATTGATAAAATAGTAGATTTCATAGAATGTTTTGTAAATAACACCCTTCTGGCTAACTTTTTAGCTAGTGACTTGCTTCAGTTAAATATTTTGTTTGCATATAATTGTAAGAAATGTAAAGGCCATCCCATTGCGCACGTTAAATATAAATTTTTACTTTGAATACAACCAAAAGAAATATCCAAAGACAGAATTCAATATATATAATCCCATATAGCTCTACAAAAACACGGTGCCTGTCAAATGTGAATGTAAATGTTGATCTTAAAACATTCCATGTATTGCATCTCCCAAAAACATTAATCATATCTCTTAATACAACCACTTCTAGACTACCTGCAAATATTTATTTTTCTTCTATTTTCAAAAAACAAACATACTATATTTCAACTATGATGTCATGCTCGGATAAATATCCATTTGTTACGATATTTAAAACAGACCAGAAACAGGAATGGTTTTGTTATAAAACCGATAATGTTTCCTATTCTTTTGAAATAGTAAAAAAAAAAAAAAAAAAAAAAAAAAAAAAAAGATTTCAAAATCCACATTTCTAATAGTTGTATATGATTTCATGTCATCTGAAGAAACACAAAAGTGTTGCACAACAGAAGTTATGCATTCTTGTTCTATTCAATGCAAGAATATGATAAGATTTGAATTAAACCAACCTATTCCTCTTGAAATTAAAAACTTATCATTTAATTTGACACATGAGGATAAAGAAATAATACATAATGGAAACTGGTTAAACGACAACATTATAGATGCATACCTGTGCCTTTTAAGTAGTATTCACAGACAAAAATGTGTTAAACATTCCTTCCACATGTTTCAGTCAAAATTTGAGTCTATTGTGATGACACTGAAATACTGCCAACCCACCCAAAAAAAAATGATAGGAATTGGTGGTGCTTCAAAAGTGTTCTTGTTCCTGTTAATATAAAGTAATCCCACTGGATACTTATTGCAATCGATATGAGGCATGATGCAAACAAGGCAAGGCGAAATATACAGCATTAAAAAAAAAAAATTATATATATAATATATATATATATCTATATAATATATAATATATATATAATATATCTATATATATATCTATTGGTACCATTAATTATGAAAAGGAAAATTCAAAGTATACTGCAAAGTATACTTCCCTCATACAAAGATACGTCACCATGCAATACTTGGCACTATATGGCGTATGTTATATGTATATGTATGTTTGTTTGTAAAAACATTGCTATTTGGTGGTAATCACACTGTATTGCAATAAAATGAGGGAACGTGTAATATATGAGTTAGCCCTCCAAGGAATTATTCATGTATAAATACATTTTAAATTAATCAAAAATTATGTTCCTCTGTGTTCCATTTCTCCAAATTTGTATTTCAAGTTTTTTCTATTTCTGACAGTGTTTTGTTTTTTAGGCCATCGTGGATCTGATCTCAGTATTATACTTGATCTTGCACAAAATATTTTTTTTTAATATATATTTTTAATTATATATATTGAAGAAAGGGGCTGTTGAGAGCTGAGGACTTCTGGAGATTTCCTCAAATTAGAACTTAGGCTTGTTCTCCCCCAGTACTGTTAACAGGGGTCTAATTAACTTAAAATTCACTGTTCAAATTAAAGCACAGGTAAGTCAATTTCAAAGTGTGGTGTCATCTTTATTTTCTGTCTACATTACATTGCACATTACTTTCATGAATGAACAATCTTTAGATTTGTCAGGAGTTGGTCTTGAGTGTACCCAACACCCTAAAATGAAGGGGAAGTGGCTGTTTTAACTAGGAACTGACATGAAAAATTCGTCTAATTATAACCAGTACTATGCAATACATGCCAGTGTTATTAAGCGTGACGCTATTCACAGAGGAAGACAAGAAAATATTAGACAAAATAATATAATAAGCAACTTTATTTTCAGTACCCCCAGTGTGTCTACATTACATTGCAACCCACTTTCTATGTGTATATATACTATTATTATTATTATTATTATTTTTTTATTTTTTTTGTGCTGGATATGGGACTTTTATTTTGATACCTTGCATGCGTTGACCTGTTTTGAAAACCGGAAGTAATGACCTTATTGTTGCTAGCTTCACGGAACTGTAACAAGTAACAGTAAATCAAGGGAGACTTACCTGTAATGTTTTTATTATAAACAAATTCTGAGATTTACGGGACATTGCTGTTTGTGTTACATTAGGGCACGGAGTGTGGATTTTTAGTGCTAGTAATGTGTGTTTTTCAGGAGGCTTCCTAGTATTTGTCAGTACGTACAACGCTTTTTTTTTCATTTCTGCTGTAAAGTATTGTACTGTTTTTCTTAAATACAAACCAAATCTGATAAAATAATATTTATTATCAATTTAGTGTATATACCGATTATTTTACGAAAAAAAATATATGTAATTTGAAAAGAAACGACCAAATGCTTTGCATTAGTGTACTTGTCTTCCTCTATGAATAGCGTCACACCTAATAACACTGGCATGTATTGCATATGCAATAGTATTGGTTATAATTAGACGAATGTAGTTAGTTTGCCAGTTATATATAACGTCTTAATAAAAATACAAGTAAGAAATATTTCTGTCATTAGCTTCAAACCGTATACTGTTGGCCTGTCTTAAGAGGCGTTCTTTTTTCATCCACAATTAAATCATACCGTAGTCATGCTACTGCCCTGTTTGAGGAGAGTTGTGAGGCCCACCCTGTCCTTGAAGCCTGGACTTTTCTTTGGGAGGGTTCACGAGAATAAAGCTCTCCCAGTCCGTTTTGCATTGCCCGTGAGACTGGCCCCATGTCGGGGTTTGGGCACTCACTCACATAAGGAACCTATGGAGCCCCTGAACTCGCCACAGGGGGCACGGGAATTCATCTATAGCCTTCACCCGACCGAACGGAGCTGCTTGCTGAGAGAACTGCACCGCTTTGAGTCCATAGCTATAGCACAAGGTAAGCAGATATAACCACTGTATAATCACTTTATTACAGACGTGGAAGAACTTTTCTGAAACACATTGTAACCAGATTATATTTTAATGAATGCTACATGCACACGGTTTCAGGGAATCGGTCATATATAGTACCACTATCGTATTCTGCTTTAATTAGTTTCATATCCTAAACCACTACCTGACATGAATTCCAGTGTACTTTAAAAGTGGTCTTTTTTCTGCCAGGTTTAACCTTCAGTTCCCTTGTCTACTGACTAAAAGCTGTTTACAGAACAATTGACAGCTCTGTTCCTACTGAGAGGGAACAGCTGTAGTGCTAAAATAGGGGAGGGGGGTGTCTTATGTAGCAGACATGTAGAATTTTGGTACTGACACAGAACAAGCTGTAAACACAATAATGCAATACACATCCGATAATGGTTTGTCATGGAATTAGCCGTTATTGAAAATAAATAAAAAATACTTTCCGAACAGAAATCAAGAAACGTTTAAATATGTGTTTGATCTTGGATCAGAGGAACAAGACAAACACATTTCTAGAAAACTTGCAAAATAAAAACGCAACAGTCGTTTAAAGTTGTGATATCAATGCTAAAGGGTAGTATACTAACACATTTTAATGCTGAAAAAACAACATTATTCTCCTTGTTATAGAGGCGTTATGAACTTATGCTAATGTAAGGTATTTATAATAATAAAATTATAATCTTTATTTTTATATAGTGCCTTTCATAGTGGACCACCATCAGAAAAGCGCTTTACAAGATACGAGACTAGGGTGTGTGAACTATGCATCAGCTGCAGAGTCACTTACAACAACATCTCACCCGAAAGATGGAGCACAAGGAGGTTAAGTGTCTTGCTCAGGGTCACGCAATGAATCAATGGTTGAGATGGGATTTGAACCAGGGACCTCCTGGTTACAAGCCTGTTTCTTTAACTACTGGACCACACAGCCTTTGTCTTTCTTTTGGTTTGACTTCAGTGAGTGCATCATTTGCATGCACCCATTTTCCAGTAGCACCCACAGCAAGAAGAGAGACAGACACACACCCAAAGAACATGCTGTCCTGTGGCCACGCCCTCCTGCTCGCACCACAGTTCTGACTGAGGTCTCAGCTGTGAGTCTCACTCGCAGGAACACCCAGAGTGTGAGCAGAGTGGAGCGAGCCAATTGTATATGGAGCGGGGGAGTGGAGTGGTGTAGTTCCTTGAGGATGTTTCCAGCCTGCTCCTTTACAGCACCGAGAACAACTGATTGTTGAACTGCTTGTGAAGCATCCACACTGTAATTTGACAGAACAGGCGATTTATTTGCACTGTGCAGAACCTTATTTTCCTGTTTGTGCTTGAGCCCCAGAGCACTCACAGAATCACCGCCTGTGCACCTATTATCAGTGATTAAAGCCTGGTTTTCAAAAGAACTGGTTATGGTTTTAAGAAAAGTGTATTTTAAAAAAAGTAATTTCAGCTTTCAATAACTTAAAATATGCTGACCATAATGTAAACAGCACCAAGCTACAGACAGGGAGTCCCAAGCTTTAAACGTGTTACTGTTTATAAATAAGAATTCAACTTTATTATGAATATTGTGTTATGTTTTAAGGAACATACTATGATAGTGTTCGTTATGGTAATTGTTTGTTTATTAGTTTTAAAATATTTAGTAAAACGTGAGCTAGTCAGGGCTCTACATTTAGATTTTTTACTAATGGCCCCTTGGGTCACTGAGGGAGTGGTTTTAGTGGCCTGGATACAGATTCAACTGGCCCAATAAGAAGTACAAAACTGGGCGCATTGTTTTATTCACTGCTGCAAAAATATTGGTGAGCTGGAAGTACACCCACCGGTGACTGGATTAAAACAACAGTTTGGTGACATTAAATATGGCAACTAGTACTAGAATTGTTCAAACTTTATGTTGGCCAGGGTGTCCTTGGCTCACCACACACCTCTGTAGTCTGGCCGGGCGCCTGCGGGCTTGCTTGAAAGCTGCCCAGAGTTGCGTTGTCCTCTGACACTGTAGCTCTGAGGTGGCTGCATGCAGTGTGAAATGAAGCTGATGGCACACCCTTTCCGATGACAGCGTGTGTTCGTCTTCACCATTCCCGAGTCAGCAAAGGGGTGGTAGCTGTGAGCTGAGCCTAAAAATAATTGGCTGTTCCAAATTGGGAGAAAAAATGATAAAAACAATTGACGACCACTTTTAAAAAAAAAAAAAAAAAAAAAAAAACAAACTCATCATGAATTTTTAGAAACGAAATTTGAATACTTAATTTAAAGGTTGAACAGTTCCTAAATTAATGGGATTTGGTTAGACTTTTATTACTTTGCAACTTGCAGCATTCTTGTCCACTATACATTTAATTTAGTCTGGCCACAGTTTACATTGACAAATTCCAAGGGGGGGGGATTATGTTGTGTATACATTGTTTACAGTGAATCTCACCGGCTTTTTTAGCTCTGCGAGTCTTGTGGCTTTAACAACAGTTCGCTGAGCACATAGGCTCACCGGTGGAGCAACCGGTGAATAAAACAACGTGCTCGCTGTATCATCCTGCTCAGCAAGTTAATAGCAGAGTAATTAGGTTGTGTTAGCGCCATTCAAAAATAAAATAAAAACAATCTTATGGATTATGTGTTTAACCATTATGTGTATAGTAATAGCTGATCTGTTTTTTTTTTTTAATCTGGCTTTTTGTACATTTAACATGCTTTGACTAGATGACAATATAAAAATAAAATAAGTTGTCATTTGCAATAAATTCACCCAGTGTTTAATTTGTAAACTATTATTGTGTTATTTTATATACTGTTATTTTTGGCTTCAGAGTTGCTAAGGGGTCAGTATTTAAAGAAAAAAAACAACTTTATTTTCACTGTGGAAATCTGGTAACCCTAAACTAAGGACAGTGCGAGAAACTGAAGCTGTGGTAGAAACTTTGGTCAGACACCAAAATCTTACCGGGTCATTAGATTGAGTTGTCCTTCACTTTTCTTCTTTGCCAGATAGTTCTTGCACAACTTTGAGGTGTGTTTCGGGTCATTATCTTGCTGAAGAATGAAGAACTGCCGAACTAGCCGTAATCCTGATGGAATGGCATGCCTCTGAAATATATGATCTGATAACCATGCTGGTTGAGCTTGCCATGGACTTGGTAAAGATCACCAACTCTGTCATAAGCAAAGCAACCCCAGACCATGGCACTGCCTCCTCCATGCTTGACAGTGGGAACCACACATGCGCTCACCCTCTCTGCGTTTTACAAATACTCTGAGGTTGGACCCAAATATTTCAAATTGAGTCATCGGTCCATAAGACCGACTTCCACTCCTCAGACGTCCAGTTTCTGTGTTTTTTGGCCCAGGCAAGTCTCTTCCTCTTATTCTGCACTCTTAGCAATGGTTTCTTTGCAGCAGTTCTTCCAGTTAGGCCAGCTTCACGCAATCTCCTCTGAACAGTTGATGTTGAAACATCTGTACTTCTAGTAGCATTTAGCTGAGCTTGTATTTCAGGGGCAGTTAATTGCCTGTTTTGCAGACTTGAACTTGTTCTCTGATTCCGAGGTCACCCTTGGCCTGCCTGACCTTGTTCGGTCTTCATGAGTTTCTTCAAATAGTTTGGTCTTGGCCACAGCAGTTACAGGCACTTGCAAAGTTCTTGCGATTTGTCTTAGATTGACCTTCATTTCTTATTTAAGAGTCTTTTTTTTTTGCTTAACTGAGCATATTTTGCCATTTTCTGCTCCCCTACATTCAGGAATGACAAACTTGTGCCTATGCTATCTGTATTTATAGTAATCATGGACCCTCATCTGTTAACAATAATTGGTAACAAAAGGTTAAGTAAGTAACATGCTAGTTAACTCAGAGAACATCTAACAAAGACACGTTTATACTTAGGCCAGTGTTCTAACACAGTGTTATACACATTTCAGACTTTTAACTGACTTGGGCGTCAGACTGAAATCCCCTTGCTTTGGCTGACCATTTCATTGAAATTGACAAGATTTACATTTTCATTTAAAAATTAATTTATTGAATGTAGTTCGCTTATGATTATCAACTTATATAAGTACACGTATCATATAATGAAATATTAAGTGTTTATAGACAAGTTTATACAGTTAAAAGCGTAGATAATCATGAAAAACATTATTTTCTCTTCTGACTGCCCCTTTGTCTAAACTCCATTTGTGACCCCTGGTCCTTGTTTCTTTTTTCAGGCTGAAAAAGTCCCTTGGGTCGACACTGTCAATACCTTTTAGAATTTTGAATGCTTGAATTGGGTCGCCACGTAGTCTTCTTTGTTCAAGACTGAACAGATTCAATTCTTTTAGCCTGTCTGCATATGACATGCCTTTTAAGCCCGGAATAATTCTGGTTGCTCTTCTTTGCACCCTTTCTAGAGCAGCAATATCTTTTTTATAGCAAGGTGACCAGAACTGAACACAATATTCAAGATGAGGTCTTACTAGTGCATTGTACAGTTTTAACATTACTTCCCTTGATTTAAATTCAACACTTTTCACAATGTATCCGAGCATCTTGTTAGCCTTTTTTATAGCTTCCCCACATTGTCTAGATGAAGACATTTCTGAGTCAACAAAAACTCCTAGGTCTTTTTCATAGAGTCCTTCTCCAATTTCAGTATCTCCCATATGATATTTATAATGTACTTTTTTATTTTGTGCTTGGAGTACCTTACACTTTTCTCTATTAAATGTCATTTGCAATGTGTCTGCCCAGTTCTGAATCTTGTCTAGATCATTTTGAATGACCTTTGCTGCTGCAACAGTGTTTGCCACTCCTTCTACTTTTGTGTCGTCTGCAAATTTAACAAGTTTGCTTACTATACCAGAATCAAAATCATTAATGTAGATTAGGAATAGCAGAGGACCTAATACTGATCCCTGTGGTACACCACTGGTTACCACACTCCATTCTGAGGTTTTTCCTCTAATCAGTACTTTCTGTTTTCTACATGTTAACCACTCCCTAATCCATGTACATGTGTTTCCTTGAATCCCAACTGCGTTCAGTTTGAGAATTAATCTTTTGTGCGGGACTTTGTCAGAAGCTTTCTGGAAATCTAAATAAAGAAGATACTGACAACATGCCCCACATGTCATCCAGTTCCTATCCAGTTTTAAATAACTTTAGCATAACTGAGGCAGAAGTGTTAAAGGGACTAGGAGCTCTTAAAATAAACAAATCCCCTGGGCCGGATGAGATCCTCCCAGTAGTACTCAAAGAAATGAAAGAAGTAATTTACAAACCGCTAACCAAGATCATGCAGCAGTCTCTTGATACAGGGGTGGTACCGACAGACTGGAAAATTGCAAACGTAATACCGATCCACAAAAAGGGAAACAAAACTGAACCAGGTAACTACAGACCAGTAAGCCTGACTTCTATTATATGCAAACTTATGGAAACTATAATAAGATCCAAAATGGAAAATTACCTATATGGTAACAGTGTACTGGGAGACAGTCAACATGGTTTTAGGAAAGGGAGATCGTGCCTAACTAACCTGCTTGATTTTTTTGAGGATGCAACTTCGATAATGGATAATTGCAAAGCATATGACATGGTTTATTTAGATTTCCAGAAAGTTTTTGACAAAGTCCCGCACAAAAGATTAATTCTCAAACTGAACGCAGTTGGGATTCAAGGAAACACATGTACATGGATTAGGGAGTGGTTAACATGTAGAAAACAGAAAGTACTGATTAGAGGAAAAACCTCAGAATGGAGTGTGGTAACCAGCGGTGTACCACAGGGATCAGTATTAGGTCCTCTGCTATTCCTAATCTACATTAATGATTTAGATTCTGGTATAGTAAGCAAACTTGTTAAATTTGCAGACGACACAAAAGTAGGAGGAGTGGCAAACACTGTTGCAGCAGCAAAGGTCATTCAAAATGATCTAGACAAGATTCAGAACTGGGCAGACACATGGCAAATGACATGCCACGCAGGAAATAAAAATGTACATTATAAATATCATATGGGAGATATTGAAATTGGAGAAGGAATCTATGAAAAAGACCTAAGAGTTTTTGTTGACTCAGAAATGTCTTCATCTAGACAATGTGGGGAAGCTATAAAAAAGGCTAACAAGATGCTCGGATACATTGTGAAAAGTGTTGAATTTAAATCAAGGGAAGTAATGTTAAAACTGTACAATGCACTAGTAAGACCTCATCTTGAATATTGTGTTCAGTTCTGGTCACCTCGCTATAAAAAAGATATTGCTGCTCTAGAAAGAGTGCAAAGAAGAGCGACCAGAATTATTCCGGGCTTAAAAGGCATGTCATATGCAGACAGGCTAAAATAATTGAATCTGTTCAGTCTTGAACAAAGAAGACTACGTTGCGACCTAATTCAAGCATTCAAAATTCTAAAAGGTATTGACAGTGTCGACCCAAGGGACTTTTTCAGCCTGAAAAAAGAAACAAGGACCAGGGGTCACAAATGGAGTTTAGAAAAAGGGGCATTCAGAACAGAAAATAGGAGACACTTTTTTACACAGAGAATTGTGAGGGTCTGGAATCAACTCCCCAGTAATGTTGTTGAAGCTGACACCCTGGGATCCTTCAAGAAGCTGCTTGATGAGATTTTGGGATCAATAAGCTACTAACAACCAAACGAGCAAGATGGGCTGAATGGCCTCCTCTCGTTTGTAAACTTTCTTATGTTCTTATGTTCTTATGTTGTTTAATGCAGGTTTACAGTCCAGGGAAAGTATGTTGGTTATGGGTCATCAGTGTGAAAACAGTCTCTGAAATTATTCTCTTGAAAACCACAAAACCTGGAGCAGGATCATTTCCTAGGCAAAGACAGCTCTCCCATCTACAGCCTCAGATTCACAAGGTCCTCCCACAACATTGGCTCCAAGTGCCAATGCAGTGGTTGGCTGTTCCATAAATCCCCCTCAGATGCCAGAAATCAATTTACCTTCAATTCCAAAATGCCATTTCATCTTGAAAATTTTACAATAAACGTCAGTTCAATTTAATGTTTGTGGCAATTAAAATTAAAAATATATATCTCAAAATGAAACAGTCCTTATGACTGCTTTTTTGAGTGGAAGGATGAATGACACATTTATTTTTTTTATCCTTAAAAAAACAAAAATAACAAACTGCTCACATTGTGTCTCAATGCATCCAGGGTGTGAAGTAAGAACTGTCTTGCTGCACTCCCTGTTGGGGGTTATTTCTTACATACATAACAGGAATTGCATCCCACAAATGTTCAAAAATCACCTCTAAATATCTGGTATAAGACTGGGGGAAAATAAATAGAGCAGTCTTGTTTTCTTCAAGGAGTCTTTAACAACACTTTGTACAATTGGAATGGAGCTGAGAACACCTAGTATCTGCTATCTACAAGGAATTATTCCTCAGTTGTTATGGAGAGCTCTTTTAAATTAAAATCTCTGTAAATAAACAAAAAAAAAAACATATAGTTTTTCAAAGCTTTTGTTTTAATGAGGTGGAGAATAGCAACCGTTTACCATCATGCTTTTGTGCAATTACTATATTTTGAGTTTGATTAGGGGGAACTTATCTTTTACTTTCAATATTTATATATATATATATCACATAATCTTTTAAAAAAGAAAGTACATATAAAAGAAAGTGCATTACAGCAGTTAATATATTGTTGCCTTTTGCTTTGAATTTCAGAAAAACTGGAAATGGCACCACCAACATCTGCTCAACTGAGATATGGTAAGAATCCCCCCCCCCCCCCAAAAAATAAAAAAAATTCTGTTTTGTATTTGTAATTAATTTAGAACAATTTGTAGATTTTATTTTTCACTTTGACATTATGGATTTGTTTTGTGTTGATCAGTGGCAAAAACTGCTATACATTAATGATTTAGATTCTGGTATAGTAAGCAAACTTGTTACATTTGCAGACGACACAAAAATAGGAGTGGCAAACACTGTTGCAGCAGCAAAGGTCATTCTAAATGATCTAGACAAGATTCAGAACTGGGCAGACACATGGCAAATGACATTTAATAGAGAAAAGTGTAAGGTACTGCACACAGGAAATAAAAATGTACATTATAAATATCATATGGGAGATACTGACATTGGAGAAGGAATCTATGAAAAAGACCTAAGAGTTTTTGTTGACTCAGAAATGTCTTCATCTAGACAATGTGGGGAAGCTATAAAAAAGGCTAACAAGATGCTCGGATACATTATGAAAAGTGTCGAATTTAAATCAAGGGAAGTAATGTTAAAACTATACAATGCACTAGTAAGACCTCATCTTGAATATTGTGTGCAGTTCTGGTCACCCCGCTATAAAAAAGATATTGCTGCTCTAGAAAGAGTGCAAAGAAGAGCGACCAGAATTATTCCGGGATTAAAAGGCATGTCATATGCAGACAGGCTAAAAAAATTGAATCTGTTCAGTCTTGAACAAAGAAGACTACGTGGCGACCTAATTCAAGCATTCAAAATTCTGAAAGGTATTGACAATGTCGACCCAAGGGACTTTTTCAACCTGAAAAAAGAAACAAGGACCAGGGGTCACAAATGGAGATTAGACAAAGGGGCATTCAGAACAGAAAATAGGAGGCACTTTTTTACACAGAGAATTGTGAGGGTCTGGAATCAACTCCCCAGTAATGTTGTTGAAGCTGACACCCTGGGATCCTTCAAGAAGCTGCTTGATGAGATTCTGGGATCAATAAGCTACTACCAACCAAACGAGCAAGATGGGCCGAATGGCTTCCTCTCGTTTGTAAACTTTCTTATGTTCTTATAATAGTAAATCTCGAAGAACTGCTCACTTCTAAATCTTTTGTAGTCATTTTTGTATTACTTTAGTATAAACACATGTTAATTTGGATTCATATGTTGTTTTTTTCTGACTTTATGTGAACGAAAAGACACACATTTGCCCGTTTTCCCATTGGAAATAGTGATATTTTGAAATACCACTGTCCTGGTCACAAAAGCAAAGTTTGTGGGGATAATAGCCATTTTCTATACTTTTGAGGCATAAGCAATTAGGAAATAACACTTACTACCCAGGAACAAAAAAAATAAAAAAAATTGTTACACGGTGTTATTATTATTTAAGAACATAATATAAGACAGTTTACAAATGAGAGGAGGCCATTCGGCCCATCTTGCTCATTTGGTTGTTGGTAGCTTATTGATCCCAAAATCTCATCAAGCAGCTTCTTGAAGGATCCCAGGGTGTCAGCTTTAACAACATTACTGGGGAGTTGGTTCCAGACCCTCACAATTCTTTCTGTAAAAAAGTGCCTCCTATGTTTTGTTGTGAATGCCCCTTTATCTACTCTCCATTTGTGACCCCTGGTCCTTGTTTCTTTTTTGAGGTTGAAAAAGTCCCTTGTGGTCAATACCTTTTAGAATTTTGAATGCTTGAATTAGGTCGCCACGTAGTCTTTTTTGTTCAAGACTAAATAGATTAAATTATTTTAGCTTGTCTGCATATGACATGCCTTTTAACCCCAGAATAATTCTGGTCACTCTTCTTAGAACTCTTTCTAGAGCAACAATATCCTTTTTGTAGTGAGATGACCAGAACTGAACACAATATTCAAGATGAGGTCTTACTAATGCATTGTACAGTTTTAATATTACTTCCCTTGATTTAAATTCAACACTTTTCACAATATATCCAAGCATCTTGTTGGGCTTTTTTACATCTTCCCCACATTGTCTAGATGAAGACATTTCTGAGTCAACAAAAACTCCTAGGTCTTTTCATAGATTCCTTCTTCAATTTTAGCATCTCCCATATGATATTTATAATGCACATTTTTATTGCCTGTGTGCAGTACCTTACACTTTTCTCTATTAAATGTCATTTGTCATGTGTCTGCCCAGTTCTGAATCTTGTCTAGATCATTTTGAATGACCTTTGCTGCTGCAACAGTGTTTGCCACTCCTCCTATTTGTGTGTCGTCTGCAAATAACAAGTTTGCTTACTATACCAGAATCTAAATCATTAATGTAGATTAGGAATAGCAGAGGACCTAATACTGATCCTTTTGGTCCACCAGTTGTTACCTCACTCCATTTTTAAGTTTCTCCCAGGGGTGAGACCGAATAGTCGAATATTCGACTTCGATAACAATGACACCTATCAACAATTGAATTCAACATTCTAAAGTTTAAAAAAAAAATAATAATAAAATAAAATGTATATATTGATTTTATTTTAACCCTTAGCGGTCCATTTATTCAGCCCGTGTTAGGCACATCAGGTCCAATTTATTTTCACACGCGCTGTTTATTTTACATGCGCCGTTTCATTTTTTCTTCAGAGTAAAATAGGTTCAAAAGGCATTGAATTGCAAAAAAAAAAACTCAGTACTGTGTCAACAACCAAGCCCCACCACTTGTTCACTGTATTTTTCACATACCTCTTTATAGATGTGCATACTCATAAATCCTCTCCTGATCATTCGTTTTGTCACCAAACTCCTCAATAAATGGGATCCAAGTCATTATTTTATTACTATAACATCTCAAAGCTCTGCAAATGTCCGTGATATTCTTTGAGCGCTGGATGCAGAAGCAGCTACCTCCATTGTTATGTCCGTTTTATCTCTGTAATGCATGGAACTATGAGAAACGCCCTTTTTTTCACTTGGCCATTGAAAGGTTTTCTTGGCTTTTTCTCGGAGAAAAAACGACTAGAGACCTGTGCTTTATGTCTGCAAAGGGTTAAAGCCTGTTCTGCTGATTGGCTCTCTGTAGCGGTAATGAAGATTGACTGGAAGGTGGGATTTGTTATTTCTTGTTTACGATTGGCTAAACTAGAACGCTAATGATGGCTTCCTCACAGAAAAGTTCTGCATGGAAATACTTTGACAAAGTAAATGAAAACCCCGTTAAGTGTAGAATGTGTGCAGTGCAATTAAACTACCACAAATGTACAACTGGCATGTTAGCCCACCTAAAAGCCAAACACCCTTCTGCGACGCTAGCAACGACAGAAAAGGAAAGAGGACCGCAACAAACCGCCATTGCATCCTTTGCGGTGAGGCCTCGTCAGTGTGACAATGTACGTGCTGAAAAAACATCAGCCCTTATTGCTAATATGGTGGCAAAGGACATGCTTTTGTTGAAGGTGAGAGACTTCAGGAGATGATGAAATTTGTGGAACCTGAATACACAGTCCCTGCACGAATAATAATTACCGTTCGACTCGAAAAAATGCATGCGGATTCAGCAGCTTCTGTCCGCAGAAACTTGTCAAAGGCTGAGAAGGTGGCAATTACTACAGATGCATGGACTGCACTGACTACGGAGTCTTATTTCATGGTAACTGTCATTTCATAGAGGATTGGGAAATGAAAGCGTAGTTCTACAGACTCACGCCATGCCAGAGAGGCATACAGCAGAGAATCTCGCAAATGTGTTGAACACCACTGTAGACCATTGTGGTTTACAGGGGAAAAAATCACTGCCTGTGTTCACGACAATGCCAGCAACATCATCTCAGAAAACTCTGAGTTTGTTGAATGGGACTCGAATTTGTGCTTTGCACACACTCTGCAGCTCACCATCAACGATGGCTTTAAACTTGGTGCCATACATAAGAACATAAGAACATAAGAACATAAGAAAGTTTACAAACGAGAGGAGGCCATTCGGCCCATCTTGCTCGTTTGGTTGTTAGTAGCTTATTGATCCCAAAATCTCATCAAGCAGCTTCTTGAAGGATCCCAGGGTGTCAGCTTCAACAACATTACTGGGGAGTTGATTCCAGACCCTCACAATTCTCTGTGTAAAAAAGTGTCTCCTATTTTCTGTTCTGAATGCCCCTTTTTCTAAACTCCATTTGTGACCCCTGGTCCTTGTTTCTTTTTTCAGGCTGAAAAAGTCCCTTGCGTCGACACTGTCAATACCTTTTAGAATTTTGAATGCTTGAATTAGGTCGCCACGTAGTCTTCTTTGTTCAAGACTGAACAGATTCAATTCTTTTAGCCTGTCTGCATATGACATGCCTTTTAAGCCCGGAATAATTCTGGTTGCTCTTCTTTGCACTCTTTCTAGAGCAGCAATATCTTTTTTATAGCGAGGTGACCAGAACTGCACACAATATTCAAGATGAGGTCTTACAAGTGCATTGTACAGTTTTAACATTACTTCCCTTGATTTAAATTCAACACTTTTCACAATGTATCCGAGTATCTTGTTAGCCTTTTTTATAGCTTCCCCACATTGCCTAGATGAAGACATTTCTGAGTCAACAAAAACTCCTAGGTCTTTTTCATAGATTCCTTCTCCAATTTCAATATCTCCCATATGATATTTATAATGTACATTTTTATTTCCTGCGTGCAGTACCTTACACTTTTCTCTATTAAATGTCATTTGCCATGTGTCTGCCCAGTTCTGAATCTTGTCTAGATCATTTTGAATGACCTTTGCTGCTGCAACAGTGTTTGCCACTCCTCCTACTTTTGTGTCGTCTGCAAATTTAACAAGTTTGCTTACTATACCAGAATCTAAATCATTAATGTAGATTAGGAATAGCAGAGGACCTAATACTGATCCCTGTGGTACACCACTGGTTACCACACTCCATTCTGAGGTTTTTCCTCTAATCAGTACTTTCTGTTTTCTACATGTTAACCACTCCCTAATCCATGTACATGTGTTTCCTTGAATCCCAACTGCGTTCAGTTTGAGAATTAATCTTTTGTGCGGGACTTTGTCAAAAGCTTTCTGGAAATCTAAATAAACCATGTCATATGCTTTGCAATTATCCATTATCGATGTTGCATCCTCAAAAAAATCAAGCAAGTTAGTTAGGCACGATCTCCCTTTCCTAAAACCATGTTGACTGTCTCCCAGTACCCTGTTACCATATAGGTAATTTTCCATTTTGGATCTTATTATAGTTTCCATAAGTTTGCATATAATAGAAGTCAGGCTTACTGGTCTGTAGTTACCTGGTTCAGTTTTGTTTCCCTTTTTGTGGATCGGTATTACGTTTGCAATTTTCCAGTCTGTCGGTACCACCCCTGTGTCAAGAGACTGCTGCATGATCTTGGTTAGCGGTTTGTAAATTACTTCTTTCATTTCTTTGAGTACTACTGGGAGGATCTCATCCGGCCCAGGGGATTTGTTTATTTTAAGAGCTCCTAGTCCCTTTAACACTTCTGCCTCAGTTATGCTAAAGTTATTTAAAACTGGATAGGAACTGGATGACATGTGGGGCATGTTGTCAGTATCTTCCTTTGTAAAAACTTGTGAAAAGTAATCATTTAACATATTTGCTATTTTTTTTTCTTCCTCTACGATTTTGCCATTTGTATCTCTTAAACATTTAATCTCCTCTTTGAATGTTCTCTTGCTGTTGTAATATTGGAAAAACATTTTGGAATTGGTTTTAGCTCCCTTAGCAATGTTCATTTCTATTTCTCTCTTGGCCTTTCTAACTTCCTTTTTGACTTGCATTTGCAGATCTGTGTACTCTTTCTGTGTACTTTCTTTTTGGTCCTTTTTTTAATGCTCTGTAAAGTGCCTTTTTTCGCTGAATATTTTTTTTAATTGATCTATTAAACCATTTTGGCAATTTAGTTTTACATTTAGATTTGTCTACTTTAGGGATATAATTGTTTTGCGCCTCTAGTACTACATTTTTGAAGAACAACCATCCTTCTTCTGTGGGTGTTTTCTCTATTTTACTCCAATCTACTTCTGTTAGTCTCTGTTTCATGCCTTCATAGTTTGCTTTTCTAAAATTGTAAACCTTAGCTTTAGTCTTTACTTTTGAGGATTTAAAAAACACTTCAAATGAGACCATGTTGTGGTCTGAGTTTGCCAGTGGTTCTCTGACCTCTGTTTTAGTTATTCTATCTTCGTTATTTGAAAAGACTAAATCAAGGCATGCCTCCCCTTTAGTCAGTGCCTTGACAAATTGTGTTAGGAAGCAGTCATTTGTCATTTCCACCATTTCAATTTCATCCTTCGTGCTACCCACCGGGTTTTCCCATTTTAAAGTTGAAATCCCCCATTAGTATGGCTTCTCCTTTGCTACACACATTTCTAATGTCATTGTATAACAGATTATTGTGCTCACCGTCTGAATCTGGCGGTCTATAGCATGCTCCTATTATTATGCCTTTTGAATTTTGGTCCGTTATTCTGACCCATATTGATTCGGCTTTATTTTCATTGTCCAGGTATAACACCTGGGCTTCAAGACTGTTTATTATGTATAGCGCTACCCCTTCGCCTCTTCTGTCCTGCCTGTCTTTCCTATAGAGTGTATACCCACAAATATTATATTCGTCCCCATCACTCTCAGACAACCACGTTTCTGTAACACCTATCACATCATAGTTACTTGTTAGTGCAGTAGCTTCAAGTTCTAGAATTTTGTTTCTGATACTTCTAGCATTTAGATAAATACATTTAATGGTTGTCTTACCTGAGTTGTTGTTCTTGTTTTGATGCGGTCTCCCTTCTGTTTTTTTGTTGATTTCTCCCTCCTTCTTTTCTAGTTTAAATGTTTCTGAACCTGCTCGAGGATCTTTTCTCCAAGTAGACTGGTTCCCTTGTTATTTAATTGCACTCTTTCCCATCTGTACAGATAGTCCTCGTAGAATGTGGTCCAATGATCAAGATAGGTGAAGCCTTCCCATGTGCACCACGTCTTCAGCCATGCGTTTTTGATTAATTATTTCCAGCTGTCCATATGGTCCTTTGCAAGGTGCGGGTAGTATACCAGAAAATACCACAGTTTTGGTTTTCTCTTTTAATTTCCTTCCTAGCTCTCTGAATTTGTTTTGCAGGGATTTTGGTCTGTCTCTTCCAATGTTGTTTGTACCGATGTGGACGACTACTACCGGGTCATCTCCTGTTCGTTCTAGGAGCCTGTCCACGTTCTCCGTGATGTGCTTGACAGAGGCTCCCGGAAGGCAGCACACTGTTGTAGTAAGGGGGTCCAAACTACGAATTGAACTTGCTGTGTTTCTCAATATGGAGTCCCCAACAATCATGACCTCCCTTCTTTCTGCTGTCTGGTCACCACTGTCAATAGGGTCCTGGATGTTGTTCCTTTCATTCTCTTGTTGTTGGTTCTGCTCATCAAAATTCTGAAGTGACTCAAATCTGTTGGTTGTTTTGATTTCTGGTGGTTGTGTTTGACGAAGTTTCTTTTTTTCCCTGCTTCTGCCTACCTGAACCCAGCTGTTCTGACCTTCTATCTCCCTGGTGGCTTTCATTCTGTTAGGGGTGATGCAGACTTCCATGAATTGTGGGTGTGCCAGTTCCTCAAGATCCTGTTGCTGTCTCACTTCTTCCAGCTCCATTTCTAGCATGCTTACTAGTTTATGCAAATCCTGGATCGCGCGGCACTTTACGCACACTTGGTTTAGCTCCGCTGGGTTTTCTCGGATTTCCCACATCAAGCAGGTGTCACAGATTACTGGCTTGAAGACCATGTTGAGGGTTTTTTTTTTTTTTTTTTAGTTTCTTCTTCTTCTGTCAACCCTGCTTTCAAACTGCTTCTAAACTGCTCTGTACTTTTCCACCTGCTTTCAAACTCGCTTCGAAACTGCCTCGTTTAACTGCGTTGTTCTGCTGTGCTGTCGGCTCCTCCCCTCGCCCGTGTCTCAAAACGGCGCTGAATTTGAATCAGCTGCTCCGAGTTTCAGCTTGTTTGTTATCACAAAAACACACGCGGCTGCTGCTGTGTTTCCCCAATGTCCTCTGTTTTCTAAAGCAATTCAAGATGCACTTTCTCCTTTCTGCTTCGAAACTGCTCTGTACTTTTCCACGCTGTACTTCTCCCACTCGCTGTCGCTGGGAAGACTGCCTCGTTTAACTGCGTTGTTCTGCTGTGCTGTCGGCTCCTCCCCTCGCCCGTGTCTCAAAACGGCGCTGAATTTGAATCAGCTGCTCCGAGTTTCAGCTTGTTTGTTATCACAAAAACACACGCGGCTGCTGCTGTGTTTCCCCAATGTCCTCTGTTTTCTGATTAAAGCAATTCAAGATGCAATTTCTCCTTTCTGCTTCGAAACTGCTCTGTACTTTTCCACGCTGTACTTCCCCCAACTCGCTGTCGCTTGGAAGACTGCCTCGTTTAACTGCGTTGTTCTGCTGTGCTGTCGGCTCCTCCCCTCGCCCGTGTCTCAAAACGGCGCTGAATTTGAATCAGCTGCTCCGAGTTTCAGCTTGTTTGTTATCACAAAAACACACGCGGCTGCTGCTGTGTTTCCCCAATGTCCTCTGTTTTCTGATTAAAGCAATTCAAGATGCAATTTCTCCTTTCTGCTTCGAAACTGCTCTGTACTTTTCCACGCTGTACTTCTCCCACTCGCTGTCGCTGGGAAGACTGCCTCGTTTAACTGCGTTGTTCTGCTGTGCTGTCGGCTCCTCCCCTCGCCCGTGTCTCAAAACGGCGCTGAATTTGAATCAGCTGCTCCGAGTTTCAGCTTGTTTGTTATCACAAAAACACACGCGGCTGCTGCTGTGTTTCCCCAATGTCCTCTGTTTTCTGATTAAAGCAATTCAAGATGCAATTTCTCCTTTCTGCTTCGAAACTGCTCTGTACTTTTCCACGCTGTACTTCTCCCACTCGCTGTCGCTGGGAAGACTACTAATGTAGTCGGTGCGGCCAGCAGTCTTGTGTCGCATTTTCATCACAGTGCAATAGCTACTCAGGCTCTGAAGTTGAAACAAAAACAAAAAACTCTGCCTGAGCATCGTCTGGTGCAGTATTGCCGGACCCAATGGAATTCAATCTATGACATGTTTGAGTGCTTACAGGAACAGAGATGGGCAGTTGTCGCAGTCCTGTCTGACAGGGTGTACACAAACCTTTCAGGCCCGCACACTTGACCTGGCTGACAAGAGTTGGGACGTTAGAGGAGTTACTGCCAGTGTTATGCTCCTTGAAATGTGCTACAACTGCTTTGTGCGGTGAGTCAGAGGTATTGATCTATGATGTACCCTTGTCACATCCACTCTGCTGTACAAGCACCTGATTTGTACCACAGGAGTCCACAAAAGTCTCAGTTTAAAACAACTGTATCCAAGTCACTTAAGCGCCGCATGGCACACGAAGACACATAAATAGCGGAGAAGGTGGTGCTCATCGGTGCATTTCTAGACCCAAGACACAAACACCTGAAGTTTACAGAGGATACGGTCAGGAATGCAGTCAAAGATAAAGTTGGGGAATTACTTTCATAAGAACATAAGAAAGGTTACAAATGAGAGGAGGCCATTCGACCCATCTTGCTCGTTTGGTTGTTAGTAGCTTATTGATCCCAGAATCTCATCAAGCAGCTTCTTGAAGGATCCCAGGGTGGCAGCTTCAACAACATTACTGGGGAGTTGGTTCCAGACCCTCACGATTCTCTGTGTAAAAAAGTGCCTCCTATTTTCTGTTCTGAATGCCCCTCTGTCTAATCCCCATTTGTGACCCCTGGTCCTTGTTTCTTTTTTCAGGTCGAAAAAATCCCTTGGGTCGACATTATCAATACTTTTTAGAATTTTGAATGCTTAAATTAGGTCGCCACGTAGTCTTCTTTGTTCAAGACTGAACAGATTCATTTCTTTTAGCCTGTCTGCATATGACATGCCTTTTAAGCCCGGAATAATTCTGGTCGCTCTTCTTTGCACTCTTTCTAGAGCAGCAATATCTTTTTTATAGCGAGGTGGCCAGAACTGAACACAATATTCAAGATGAGGTCTTACTAGTGCATTGTACAGTTTTAACATTACTTCCCTTGATTTAAATTCAACACTTTTCACAATGTATCCAAGTAGCTTGTTGGCCTTTTTTATAGCTTCCCTAGATGAAGACATTTCAAAGACAAGTCAACAAAAACTCCTAGGTCTTTTTCATAGATTCCTTCTCCAATTTCAGTATCTCCCATATGATATTTATAATGCACATTTTTATTTCCTGCATGCAGTACCTTACACTTTTCTCTATTAAATGTCATTTGCCATGTATCTGCCCAGTTCTGAATCTTGTCTAGATCATTTTGAATGACCTTTGCTACTGCAACCATGTTTGCCACTCCTCCTATTTTTGTGTCGTCTGCAAATTTAACAAGTTTGCTTACTATACCAGAATCTAAATCATTAATGTAGATTAGGAATAGCAGAGAACCTAATACTGATCCCTGTGGTACACCACTGGTTACCACACTCCATTCTGAAGTTTCTCCTCTAATCAGTACTTTCTGTTTTCTACAAGTTAATCACTCCCTAATCCATGTACATGTGTTTCCTTGAATCCCAACTGCGTTCAGTTTGAGAATTAATCTTTTGTGCGGGACTTTGTCAAAAGCTTTCTGGAAATCTAAATAAACCATCCTCAAAAAAATCAAGCAAGCTATTTAGACACGATTTCCCTTTCCTAAAACCTTGTTGACTGTCTCCCAGGACCCTGTTACCATATAGGTAATCTTCCATTTTGGATCTTATTATAGTTTCCATAAGTTTGCATATAATAGAAGTCAGGCTTACTGGTCTGTAGTTACCTGGTTCAGTTTTGTTTCCCTTTTTGTGGATCGGTATTACGTTTGCAATTTTCCAGTCTGTCAGTACAACCCCTGTGTCAAGAGACTGTTGCATGATCTTGGTTAGCGGTTTGTAAATAACTTCTTTCATTTCTTTGAGTACTATTGGGAGGATCTCATCCGGCCCAGGGGATTTGTTTATTTTAAGAGCTCCTAGTCCCTTTAACACTTCTGCCTCGGTTATGCTAAAGTTATTTAAAACTGGATAGGAACTGGATGACATGTGGGGCACGTTGTCCGTATCCTCCTTTTTAAATACTTGTGAAAAGTAATCATTTAATATATTTGCTTTTTTTTTTCTTCATCTATGATTTTGCCATTTGTATCTCTTAGACATTTAACCTCCTCTTTGAATGTTCTCTTGCTGTTGTAATATTGGAAAAACATTTTGGAATTGGTTTTAGCCCCCTTAGCAATGTTCATTTCTATTTCTCTCTTGGCCTTTCTAACTTCCTTTTTGACTTGCGTTTGCAGTTCCGTGTACTCTTTCTGCGTACTTTCTTTTTGGTCCTTTTTTAATGCTCTGTAAAGTGCCTTTTTTCGCTGAATATTTTTAATTGATCTATTAAGCCATTTTGGCAATTTAGTTTTACATTTAGATTTGTCTACTTTAGGGATGTAATTGTTTTGCGCCTCTAGTACTACATTTTTGAAGAACAACCATCCTTCTTCTGTGGGTGTTTTCTCTATTTTACTCCAATCTACTTCTGTTAGTCTGTTTCGTACCTTCATAGTTTGCTTTTCTAAAATTGTAAACATTAGCTTTAGTCATTACTTTTGGGGTTTTAAAAAACACTTCAAATGAGTCCATGTTGTGGTCTGAGTTTGCTAGTGGTTCTCTGACCTCTGTTTTAGTTATTCTGTCTTCGTTATTTGAAAAGACTAAATCAAGGCAAATTGTGTTAAGAAGCAGTCATTTGTCATTTCCACCATTTCAATTTCATCCGTCGTGCTCCCCACTGGATTTTCCCATTTTACATGGGGGAAGTTGAAATCCCTCAGTATGGCTTCTACTTTGCTACACGCATTTTTAGTGTCATTGTATAACAGATTATTTAGCATGCTCCTATTATTATGCCCTTTGAATTTTTGTCCGTTATTCTGACCCATATTGATTCGGCTTTGTTTTCTTTGTTTAACACCGGGCTTCAAGACTGTTTCTTATGTATAGCGCTACCCCTCCCCCTCTTCTGTCCTGCCTGTCTTTCCCATACAGTGTATACCCACAAATATTATATTCGTCCCCATCACTCTCAGACAACCAAGTTTCTGTAACACCTATCACATCATAGTTACTTGTTAGTGCAGTAGCTTCAAGTTCTAGAATTTTGTTTCTGATACTTCTAGCATTTAGATAAATACATTTAATGGTTGTCTTACCAGAGTTTTTGTCCTTGTTGATGCGGTCTCCCTTCTGTTTTTTTGTTGATTTCTCCCCCTTCCTTTCTAGTTTAAATGCTTCTGAACCTGCTCGAGGATCTTTTCTCCAAGTAGATTGGTTCCCTTTTTATTTAAGCGCAGTCCATCCCGTCTATACAGATAGTCCTCGTTGTAGAATGTGGTCCAATGATCAAGACAGGTGAAGCCTTCCCGTGTGCACCACGTCTTCAGCCATGTGTTTTGATTAATTATTTCCAGCTGTCCATATGTTCCTTTGCAAGGTGCCGGTAGTACACCAGAAAATGCCACAGTTTTGGTCTTGTCTTTTAATTTCCTTCCTAGCTCTCTGAATTTGTTTTGCAGGGATTTTGGTCTGTCTCTTCCAATGTTGTTTGTACTGATGTGGACGACTACTACCGGATCATCTCCTGTTTGTTCTAGGAGCCTGTCCACGTTCTCAGTGATGTGCTTGACCGAGGCTCCCGGAAGGCAGCACACTGTTGTAGTAAGGGGGTCCAAAATAGCGAATTGAACTTGCTGTGTTTCTCAATATGGAGTCCCCAACAATCATGACCTCCCTTCTTTTTGCTGTCTGGTCACTACTGTCAATAGGGTACTGGATGTTGTTTCTTTTGTTCTTTTGTTGTTGGTTCTGCTCATCAAAATTTTGAAGTGACTCAAATTTGTTGGTTGTTTTGATTTCTGGTGGTTGTGTTTGACGAAGTTTCTTTTTTTCCCTGCTTCTGCCTACCTGAACCCAGCTGTTCTGACCTTCTATCTCCCTGGTGGCTTTCATTCTGTTAGAGGTAATGCAGACTTCCATGAATTGTGGGTGTGCCAGCTCCTCAAAATCCTGTTGCTGTCTCACTTCTTCCAGCTTCATTTCTAGCATACTTACTTTAGTTTATGCAAGTCCTGGATCGCGTGGCAATTTACACACACTTGGTTTAGCTCCACTGGTTTTTCTCGGATTTCCATCAAGCAGGTGTCACAGATTAGTGGTTTGAAGACCATGTTGATGGGGTTTTTTTAAGTTTAGTTTCTTCTTCAGCCGTCAGTCTGCCTTCAAACTGCTTCTAAACTGCTCTGCACTTTTCCACGCCTGTCCCACTCGCTGTCCCTTCCACTCACAGTCTCTGGGAAGACTGCCTCGTTTATAGCTGCGTTGTTCTGCTGTGCTGTTGGCTCCTCCCCTCTCCCTTGTCTCAAAACGGCGCTGAATTTGAACCAGCTGCCAGAGTTTCAGCTTGTTTGTTATCAGAAAAACACACGCGGCTGTTTGACTGAGCTGCAGTGTTTGCCCAATGTCCTGTGTTTTCTGTTAAAGATGTAATTAAAGATGTAATTTCTCCTTACTGCTTCTAAACTGCTCTGCAATTTTCCACGCCTGTACTTCTCCCACGCTGTTGCTTTCAAGTCTACCGGAGAACACAGATATCGCAGAAAAGGAACCAGGTACAGAGGCAAGTGGACCACTCGCAAAGCTCTGACAAGGATTCTGCTGTGGCTACTTTATTTGGAGAGGAGTACTACACAGACACCACAACCTCTCTGCAAACAGAACTGGAAAAGTACACACAAGATGAGTGCATTCCTCCCTATGAAGACCCTCTGGCATGGTGGAAGGTGAATGAAAGCAGGTACAGGAAATATCACTGCTTGCAAAAGCCTACCTGTGCATCCCAGCAATTTCTTTACCAGCTGAAAGAGGTTTCTCAGCTGAGGGCCTGATAGTAAACAGACTGTGCACTCATCTTCTCCCTGACCATGTGGACATGGTGATTTTTTTTAAACAAGAATAAGTGAACATAATATGGACATCGATAGCCTAATTATTCCTAAAGTTTTTGTTAAGATTTTTTTTGCTTCCATGGAAAGCTAGTGCATTAATGCCACTTAGGTATTTTTGTTCATTCATTTATTAATTAATATTACTAAGCTAGCAACATACATAGCAAGGTATTGCCTATTTAGGCTGTTTTTTATTCAATGGAACTCGAACGCACAGGTATGTTTCCGATTTGATTTAACATAGACCGGTAGTCTATATGTTGAGTGTGGTTTGAAAACATGACAAAAGTAAATAGTTTAGTTAAGTGTACTGTATAAATTAGATAGCTATTTAGTCTAATGCGTTTTGTTTTTCGCTGTTATGACCGGAAAACATTATTGCCACAAGGACGCTAATGTTAAGGCATTTGTCTCGCAGCTTGCATTGCTAAACTATTATTGAATGAAAATTAAATAATTGAATAAAAATTGAAAAAGAAAAACACATGTGTCGGTCAGGTTACAAATTGCAAAATATTCAGTTCTTATGCACCCATGTCAACTCTGCGGGGGGGGCGACTATTGATCTCAACAGCTGTGGAATTAGTCGATAGCACCGTGTAACACATTTTTTTTTTTTTTTTTGTTTCCTGGGTAGTAAGTGTTATTTCCTAATTGCTTATGCCTCAAAAGTATAGAAAATGGTTATTAAATATAGTAGAATTGTAAATCTCGAGAAACTACTCGCTTCTAAATCTTTTGTAGTCATTTTTGTATTACTTTAGTATAAATACATGTTAATTTGGATTCATGTTGTTTTTTTCTGACTATGTGAACGAAAAGACACACATTTGCCCGTTTTCCCATTGGAAATAGTGATATTTTGAAATATCACTGCTGGTCACAAAAGCAAAGTTTGTGGGGAATAATGGCCATTTTCTATACCTATACTTTTGAGACATAAGCAATTAGGAAATTAACACTTACTACCGAGGAACAAAAATTGTGTTACATGGTGTAGTCAATATATTTGTCATGCACATCCCTATTTTCTCCTCTAATCAGTACTTTTGTTTTCTACATGTTAACTACTCCCTAATGCATGTGCATTCATTCCCTTGAAACCCTACAGTGTTCAGTTTTGAGAATTAATCTTTTATGCAAAACTCGCTCAAAACTTTCTGAAAATCAAAATAAACAGTGTCATATGCTTTGCAATTATCCACTGCCGATTTTGCATCCTCAAAAAAGTTAAGCAGGTTAGTTAGACAATCTCCCTTTCCTAACCGTATAGGTAATTTTCCATTTTGGATCTTATTATAGTTTCCATAAGTTTACATACAATAGAAGTCAGGCTTATTGGTCTGTAGTTAACTGGTTCAGTTTTGTTTCCCTTTTTTTGGATCGGTATTACATTTGCAATTCTCTAGTCTGTCGGTACAACTCCTGAGTCAAGAGACTGTAGCATGATCTTGGTTAGTGTTTTGTAAATTTATTATTGAAACATTGTGATACTGTACAGCACCTTACATATACTATATTACAGAAATAAATCTTTATAAAATGTACATAGAAAATGTTAGTGTATGCAAGGCTGCAAGTAAAACACATAACCTATCTGCCACTTTTTTCTGTTGGTACGAGTCAGACTTTCCTTGCAAAAGCAACTGAAGACTTCAAATTCAGAATTAATTTGAATCTGCCTCTTGCATTTCAAACCACTGGAGTCAATCAGCATTTCTGAATGCTTCTCGTCCTTTCCAACCCATTCTGTAGAGTATGAGTTTATATGCCCTCTTAACCCTTTGCAGTCCTATGTCGGACCAGGTCCAACCTTACAATTTTCCCTTTCCAGTCCGACATCAAAAAGACAAAGCACAGGCCTGTAGTTGTTTTTCCTCCAGAAAAGCCAAGAAAACCTTTCAATGGCTGAGTGAAACCGATAGGAGCTGAATGAAGCTGAAAAAAAAGGGGGGGGGGGGGGTGTTTTCTATTTCCTTAGCAATGGTCTTAACCATGGCAGGAACCTGTTTATGTGCAAGATGACTGTGTGTGTTAGAGAGGGGCTGCATGTATGGAAAATGAAATAAATGTGTTATTGATTTTATCATAAAGGCAATGACTTGAGTCGAGTCATTGCTTGCAGGGAATCGAGTCAAGTAGAGCCGTCATGGCAATGGTTCGAGTCAAGTTACGAAAAATTGCGACTTGATTCCGAGTTGAGTCGAGTTATTACATCTCTGCCACTTTGTAAAACACTGTCACAAAGACAGCCGGAGTGGGTGAGGTCAGGCCAGAGCCAGGAAATAAGCAACAGAGAGGTGGAGTTTGGTGGAGCTGAGCGCTTGCGCTCAGCATTTAATAAACAGAACAGAAAATAAAAAGGTTGTAATATGCAAAAAAACAGGGACACGACACATTCGCCATACAAGAGACAAACAAAACGGACTATACAAAACATGGTGAGCAGATATTTACTTAACGTTATTACCTCAGTCTCCAATCCCGTTCGCCACTCACCGAACACACAACCCCGAGTATGTGAAAACATGCTGCTTTTATGCAGCTGTACTGAGACCCGACTGCTAAATCATTCATTCAATTGGAGTCGCGGTACAACTGCACGTGAATTAATAAAGTGCAATTCCCCATGCTCACATATTACTTTTTACTTGCACGTAAAGTGCTGTGCAATCCTTGTGCCTAAATACAAATATACATTTTAAACACTCATGTTACACAGACCCTTTTATAGCCTGTGTACCAATGACTATAAACCAACATTAACACACAACAGATAACACAAAATACACACAGGGGCGGGCACTTTGCCACAAACACATTAAGAACTAAATATGCCTTCATAAAATAAGTCCCAAAATATTTAGTTTGTTTTCTACTTCACTGTGTGGAGTTTTGTCTGACTGGAGTTAGAAATAGTAAATACAAATAGTGAGACTCAGTGAGAAGTCCCCACAAATATAGAAATGCAAACATGTGTATGTGTGCAAGTATAGTGGCAAGTGCATTTAAGTGCAAAATTATAATATTGGACACATTTCACAGCATTCACAGTTTGAAGAATGTTTTATTTAATAGGTTTCAAACTTCCATATGCATATTGGTAGTAAAGAAGCATCAACATTTCCATGACTTTATTGCTTGTTAGTGATTTTGACATTAGTTCAAAAGTATAAAAGCATAGCAATGGTAAAAAAGAATGTACATTTTCCAAAATGTTCAACATTATTTATTTGTACTGACATGAACATGTCAGTGGTACAAATTATGTATTTTTTTGCTTTCTAATCTTCTGAGTTTAACTTAGTCCAATGTACTCCAATCGTAAAGCATCTGTAGATCGGTCTGTTCATAAATGGCCACGGGCATGTCCTTTGCAATTCTTTGCCATGGTTTGAGTTCAATAGGTGTGTCATTTGCATGCACCCACTTTGTAGTGCCAGGCACTGAGAGGACACACAGTGACATCCCCTCTGTGTATGATAATGGAACATAACTGCGGTTGTCCACATTAATTGTACTCTTGTACATGCCAGTAAACTTTATAATATTCCCATTTAGACCTCAAGCATTCAAAAGTATGAGTGTGCATATTGCTGAAATGAATGGTATAGTTTTCACCGTCCTGGGGTTTTCCAGATAATAGGAAACAGTTTGAGGTTTCCCTATTGCCCCATTGATGAGACCAGTGGCAATGTCGATATTCCTCCGAAGCATCAACTTACAGCCTATTTTCACTCATATGCTAGTTTCCAGTCCGTATGACTGCAGTCAGTTTTGAAGCGTTCATTTTTTTCAGCATTTTCCTTGAGGCAAGGAAGGCAGTCCACAGTGTCCATTGCCAATAGATGAATGTCCTCCCCAGGCATTCTGTCAAGCATAGCAGTCTATATCTGGTTACAGGCATCTACTGTAGACATGAGACAGGTTTAACTTCCAACTTTGTCATCCGACTTCTTCTTTAGAGCTGTAAATCTCCTCCCTTCATTGGGATCAGTCAATTAGTCAACACAATGCGAGCAGTTTTGTTGGTGGCTTCGAGTCTGGCATGATTTAAACAGGGTGGCATAAAGCCGGTCCTCCTTTGGACGCATATTAATTGTAAGTTCATCATACGTGAACCCATTTCCACAGATCCCATAGAACCAGACAGTTTTTGCAATTCCTCTTGAGCAAGGGCACAAAAGGTGGTATCTCAGGCACAGGTGCAAGCTGCAACAAATCCCCTAAAAGTAAGATGCCGATTTTTCCAAACCAGCTACCGTCTTTGTTGGCAATCTGGAAAATCTTACATAGGTGAAGGTGGATATACAACAAGGTGACACTGGCAACCATAGATACCTCATCATTAGAGGAGCATCACATCTCTATGAAATATCATTCGTAGACACAGAGTTTATTTTCATTGCTATGCTGATGACACTCAGCTTTACCTGTCTCTCAAACAGGGTGATGTATCTGCTGCTAATATTTTGAATACATGCCTTGCTGACATTAAACATTGGATGTTAAAAAACTTTAAATGTTAAACTCAGACAAAACATAATTGATGATAACGAGACCTCAGAAGCAACACAAGAACATAGATTCATCTGATTTTCTATTTGACGGTCTCTGCTCTAGAATCTGTACAAAGATAAAAAAAAAAAAAAAAAAAAAAAAAAACCTAGGTGTCATTTCTGATCCAGTCCTCTCCTTTGAATCGCACGTTAAAAATGTTACAAAAATGTTCTTTTTTCATTTAAGAAATATAGCTAGAGAGGTATGCATTCTAAGCAGAATGCAGAGAAATTGATGCATGCTTTTATATTTTCAAGGATTGATTATTGTAACAGCCTTTTTGCCGATATTAGTAACAATGTTATATCTCAGCTGCAACTTGTACAGAATGCTGCTGCAAGAGTTTTAACTGGGAGTAAGAAACAAGATCATATCTCCCCTGTGCTGGCGTCCTTGCATTGGCTCCCTGTTCGATTTAGGATAGATTTTAAGGTGCTATTATTAACCTCTAAGGCTCTAAATGGCTTAGCTCCACCCTATTTAAATGATCTTTTAAAACCATACATTCCTAATCGTCCACTTCGATCACAGGATGCCAGGCTACTTTCCATACCAAGTATTCAGAAACAAAGCTCAGGTGGTAGATGCTTCAATTACATTGCACCGAAATTATGGAACGACTTGCCTAGTACTGTAAAGGATGCTCCTTCTGCCGATGCTTTTAAACCTTGTTTAAAAACACACTTGTATAGCTTGGCTTACGCAAGTTTTTAAAGTGATAGTCTCTCGCTTCTGCATTCTTATTTATTTTATATGTAGTTTATTGCTGATTATATATATTTTTTCTATGGTATGTTATATACTGACTATATATATAATATATCATATATATATATATATATAATATATATTTTTTTTACATGTGTGTTTATATGACTATATATATATAATATATATATATATATATATATATCAATATATATATATATATATATATATATATATATATATATATATATATATATATATATTATCATGTAAAGCACTTTGTGGCGACCCCCGTTAGAAGCACTGTACAAAAATATTGATTGATTGATCTCCGATGTCTTTACAAAGGTAGAGGTAGTGAAACATTGGTGCTTTTCTACTCTCCATTGGGAGCATTAGTAGTCTGTGAATAGTCATTCCATTGATATTGTAAGCTGCAACTCCAGTCAGTGCTGAATAGCCACCACTTTTTGCAGTTTGTCTCACCGACGCAGTGACAGTTTGAATGAGAACTTTTACCTGTGCCCCCAGTGCCACTCACAAACAAGGAGAGGATGTGGCGGTTTGTTTCAGTTTGTACTTGCAATATGGTGAAACACCTTCTGCTGGTCTTTATTTAGGCGCTTGGGTGTGCAGCCATGTCCCTGAATTCAGCCATCACTTTCTCAGCCAGCCGAGGAACAAAATGAACAGGATTGTTTGGTAATTCTGTTTCAAGCACATTTTGGTCTTCAGCCTCAATTTCTTCCTGTTTTTGCTCTACCAATCGGGTTACCTCCTCCTCAGCTGTGGCAGGTTGTTGTAGTTTGTCATGATAGGCCATTGCTTGTTGAACTCTATCCTTACAGACATGTAACATCTACATTGGAAGAGCACCCTTCAGGGAGAAGCTCATCTGTGCCTCCATGGCTTGAAAAGTAGTAGGATAGCATAGAAGTAGTTTTCTGGATGGTCTTGGACACTGTTGCGGTAGTGATCGATTAACCCTGCCGCCTAATCAGAATTCCCATATTTGGACATGCACATGTTGTGTTTTGTTGCTTGTTGTTTGGTAACCTTAAATCAAAATTTAAACCCCAATATATCAATAGGAAGGTCTGAAGTAGCAGCTTCTAGTGATATAATTTGTTAACTAGTGGAATATAAATAAATGTAAGCCCAGCCCCCCATAAAAAAAAAAAAAAAAAAAAAAATCCTTTAATAACTGCTAATAATTTTTTTTCTAACTTGGAAAGTGGTTGTTTAACTGGATATTACAGTTGCAAAATGTTGAGGATTTCAAATAATTTTTTTTTTTTTTTTTTTTTTTTTTACAGTTGACAAGCTAAAGGGTTTGTCCGAACCAGTCTGTATGTAAAAATGTCAAACAACGCCATCTTATGGAAGTTGACCAGACTAAGCAAAATATCATAAGTACTTTGTCAAGTCTTATGCAAAACCTTTTACACTGAAAATATACAAATGCATACAAGTGAAAATGCAATTTTTTTATTATTAAAAAATTATTTAAAGTGCACAAAAAGCATACTTTTTTCAGCATACACTGTAAAATAAACAAACATGCAGCAAACACTAATCATATTACTATGTTATATGCAAACATTATAAAAAAAAAGTTCAATACAACCACAAATAGTAAAAACATGAAAACAAGCAATTTTATGCAAAGCAGAATAACGTAGCCTACATGTTGTGACCATGGCAAACAAAAAATAAAGCAAGTATATATTCAGCAGAAGAAAATTACCTTCAAAAACAACAATAGATGAGATGTTTGCGTTGTCTTTGTGCTGTGTTAATATGGCATATCTCGAATTATAACTTCAAAGTCAACACTGCCGATTGCATTTCCTGTATATGACTTCCTTGAAGTATCATTAAAAATAGAGGGAAACATGTTTTTGTTTTTAGGGCTTAGGGTTACTCGAACAAGCTTCAGAAAGACTGGTTTGATTACCACACTGCTTATTATTGCTGCGAGACATCACAGAACACAGGTCGTGTCATCGGTCAAAAATTCACAATTTATTTATTTATTTATTTATTTTTTAAACTATTTAAATGGAAACTTGTAGCAAGGGACTTTGTCAATCTTGGGCTTTTCTGTCACCACATCATGCCATGCAATGAAGTCATAGAGGTTCATGTCTTTCAGAGCCTCTGGATATTTTGGATAGTACGAGTCAATCCAGGAAGTAAAGTAGAGGCGAGTTGAATCTGGGTTTTGCCCTGCTAACTTACTAATTTCTTCCTTTGATTTCACCCAACAGCTATGAATCATTGATACATCAACCCACTTGATAGTGTGTAGATCCGTGTTATACAGAGCAATGTCTAGAACATTGGTTCTCAACCCTGGTCCTGGTCTCAACCCAACACTGCCTTGCTGGTTTTTGTTCCAACCAAGCACTCAATTACATAATTGAACCCTTAATTGAACTAATAATTTGCCTAATCTGAGCTTTATTTTAAACAGATGGAGATTTCAATTTAGGTATAAAATTGTATAAGGAACTTACATTATCAAACGTTTTATATGCTACACTATTTAAAAAGTCAAATGAATCTAATTATTAGTTCAATTAAAAGGGTTCAATTAAGTAACTGAGCACTTGGTTGGAACAAAAACCAGCAGGGCAGTGTTCCCCCAGGACCAGGTTTGAAAACCACTGGCCTAGAAGACTGTCTGCTGCCTCAAGAGCACCACATTCTCTGTTGGACAGGCTGCGGAGTGCAACATTCCACAGCCTGCTGGCCAGAGACTTATTTGAATTGATGTCATTCATGGAGGCCAAAGCCATAAGTCTTCTCAGATTTTGATAGGTATTTTGTGACATAACGGTTTGAGGGTTGTGGAGTGTTCACCACTAAACAATGTCCACATTGCCTTCCCAGGCTAGTAAAATGACTGAATTGTAGCCGTTAACATTGACTAGTGTAATATTTCGTGGTAGATCATAGTCTGCTGTTAGATCAGAGTGCTCTCCGGCCAGCGATTGCCTCAGCCACATCTAGGATTACCATGATTGATTGATCTTGTCTGGGAAATCCAAAGCGACAAACTGACACCACTCTGTTCTTGGTTTTCTTTGACCTCAGACAGTACTTGTTATATTTATGTTGCTGCCATTTCTAGACACGGTCTCTGACTATAGGGTATCAGGTCACTTGGAATGGTGCAAGTGACATGTTCGTGAATGAAGATGCGATCTGTGGCTTGGGTGAAACTCCAATAACTGGTGCACCTTCCACCCAAAGCAGCATGTGGAAATGCTGCATGCCATGGCCCTGGTACTCTCTGCGCCAAAAGTAATGTGTAACTTTTCCCAGAGGGCCATTTGCAGATGTGATAAAACCCAAGATTACATGAAATTTGTTATCTATGACCCTGGATGCACTAACAGGATTCGTGCAACAAGTTCGCTTATGGGTAAGTTTTTAGACTGCGGTCCATTAAACCTCTTTGATGTATTTTCCCAGGTCAGTCCAGGTCCATTCTGCGGGCCTGAATGTAAGAAAACACGTTGCTGGTCCATATGCTCTAGCCATAGCATCCACATCACTTCTCTGTTTACACCAATACTGTGGAGTGTTCCTTAAACGGAGAAAATTGTTGCAAGATCAGACTCAATGGCATTATGGGACACCAGTCTTTTGACAAGGCAAGGAGCCCTCTAACAACCAGACCTGTTACCATTCACAGAGCCTCCCAGCGCATTAAAAGAGCTTGAGCGGCAGTATGTAATATTATAGGCTATTACATGGGAAAGTGTATTCATTTATCTTTGACATCTCACAGCGGTTCTACGACAATAGTCTCATGCAAAAAAACCCTGTTTATACCACAGTTTCATAATCAGCATTACACTGAGAATTAACCTTAACTGAATGGAGAAAGTCCACTGGAGGCCCCGTGGTAGGTATTCAATTAATGTTGTTGAAGCCGACACCCTGGAATCCTTCAAGAAGCTGCTTGGAGTTCTGGGATCAATAAGCTACTAACAACCAAACGAGCAAGATGGGCCAAATCGCCTCCTCTCGATTGTAAACTTGATGTTCTTATTAGAGCCTTCCCATAATCCCTTCCCTGGTGAATTAGCATACATCCCCCTAGCGGTTAATTTTGTTATTATAGCTGTCTCATTTTCTAAATAAAATATAAAATCCTCTTTAGAGTTAATTTAGAAGCTAACAAATGTTACCACTGCATTCTTTGGCATAATAGGATTATTTTAAAACCAAATAAGAATTATGAAAAAGGGTAATCTTGTCCTGGTACAACTGAAGATATGGTAAACGCTGTATCAAAAAGAAATACCTTATAAACGTTCATTAAAAAAAGTAGTGTATTTTAGTAATAAAAAATCTATTCCTCTCAGTAACAATTTAAGTTTAACAGACTTGATTTGTATACCTTAGTTCATCCTATAGGCATCCTAAATAATTAGATTAGCTGTGTGTTATGGTTTAAGTTATTTATCAATGCTGGCAACTCCTTACCACTATTTTCAAAGCAAAACACCAGTTTTTTAAATGAATATGAATAAATAAATACTTTCAAAATAGTTTCAATATGGAATGACTACAGCATACATGCCTCAGCTTGTCCCTCTGCAGTCCTTGGATTGTAAAAAAAAAAAAAAAAAAAAAAAAAAAAAAAAAAAAGCCATTGTCTGTACATGTCTAGACATGTTAGCACGTTCAACTTACTGTATACAAGTAGGGCCACGGAAAATTAACGATTTCACGGAAATAGTGTATTTGACTGCCTTCCGTGAAACGTGTTTTTTTCTTTAACATTACTCTTATGTAGAAACCACAGACTACATAGAAATGTCTGCAACAATAATAAAACCACTACTACTAATATATCTTATATTTATCAAGGTAGAAACAGCTCTCCGCCGACAGTAGCTGTCTTGCATCAACAACATGCTTTTTGTTACTATGGGAACAGGGTCAAACAAATACCGGCTTCCTCATACTGCACAATGACGTAACATGAGATTCAGAAGTGGGAGTTTTAAAACAGTTGTTTACATTGTGCAGATTAGCTTACAATGTATAAACCAGCAACAAAAATGCAGAAAGCCGATTAATATAGCTTTTTTAAAATTTATTTCACCAGAACATCGCGCTCAGAGCTTCGAAAAGGGGACATTGCATGCAGATGGTGGTATTGTGTTTTGCTTAACATGTAATGTCTCTCTAGACCATCTAAGAAAATGTACTATTGACAAGCATCTAGACAGCGCAGTACTCAAACAAAATACTAGCAGTTCAGGATGGAAAATTGCCAACCAAACAGGTCACAATCACTGGGCTATTTAAAAAGCACAGATAGAGAACCACGCAATGTCAAACACGTTAGAATTAGTGGAAGCCTTCAGTGCAGCAAACATACCAATACAAAGACCTGGACAATGAAATTTATTATTTTTTTTTTAACTACAAAAATCCCCAAATGTGGAGCCCTGCCTAACAGGGACATACTTAGACGAGAGTATCTCCCTAAAGTGTAAGCAGCACATGAAGAATATTTAAACTGGGAACTGAAAGATTCAAAGTGTTTGCGTTGTGTTCAACGAGGCCACTGATGATCAAGACAACTGTTTTGTATGTTATTTTTATCCCACAGTGTGTTACTACTGCGAATTCAACCTAGTAGATACATTGCATCCTGACGCTGTTAACCACAAAACAGTAGGCCAGGCTGTTATTAAAACGATAGCAAAGTCAGCATAGCACTATACAACAGTCAGTTTAATTACTGTATGAACATAGCTTAAGTCTTAAACGTTTACAAAACTTGACAATGTTGCCGAATTTGTCATGCATGACTTTCTTGAAAAAATACCGTGAATTTTCAGTGGCCCTATATATAAGCATACATCCCCTAGAAGTCCATTTTGATATGGCAGCAGTCTCATTATTTTGTTCAGGCCTTTGAGTAAACGAGTGTCCAGAGCGCATGAGTCCTCGTGATTCCTTGTTCAGAGGCACGAATGCTATCACGCTGCATTATGTACCTAAATAAAATGAGGTTTGAGTACTACAATTAAGAGTCTGTACCCCTTTGTCAACAAGACAAATCCCACAGAGCACCCCACCATAATTTCTCACTACTTTGAGGATTTGAGTAATTGCTTTGGGTTGTTTAAATTAACCATGTTGCCCTCTAGGGGACTATTTCCCAGTGTTTCCCTCTAGAATCTGTGGTAAACTCATGTTTAGCCTTCGTCGTACAGAGAACTTGAAACAGACAGACTCTTGTAGCCATACTGATGATGAAAGATCCTTGACAGGAGTATGGCGTTCTGTGGAGGTGTCAAAAGCCCTTGAAGGGTTATGCTGTTACTAAAATCCATGAAATTTGGTATTTCCCTCAGACCTCCGATACTCTGTTTGCAGGATATATCAATGCTAATCTGAAGGGGAAGCAAGAGAGTTCTGGCTTCCCTTCAATGTGTGGATGATGAGTGAAGAGAAGTACATTAGCTTCTCAAAGAAGGTATAGCTCAAGACCCTGAGTACATTACAGTGAATCATGCCAAAAGGCAGATTTCCAAACTGTTTTTAAAACAGCCTCGGGGGAGGGGGGGTTAATTTGGTCAGAAAATAAACCCTTTATCCACAACTTTGGTTAAAAATCCTACTGAAAATTCTGCATGTGTTTTCTAAGCGTTATAAGGTTTCACATTTTTTCTTTGTTAGCGAAACCCTGGCCCAGGTGCAATGGCAATAAGCTTCTAACTCATGCACCCCCACCGGTAATGTAAACATCTTTATAGCTGCCTTTACAACAGCTTATGCATGTTTAGAGCTGTATAATCTGATGGATTGACTACAGAGAAGATGACTTTACCATGACACAGTCTCTGTAATCTTTGAGTAAACCCGGAGATTGTAACCCTCTGTTAGGTGATTATCTAGGGGAATTGACTTGTGAAATTAAACCTGGTGACTACATTACAGAATTAGTTTCAGGGGGTCCCAAAACATACAGCTATAAAACAAAGGATGGAAAAACCTGTCTGAAAATTAAGGGCCTAACCCTTAAATTACGAAAGTCCCAAAACCATTAATCTCTCATCTCTGAAAGATTTGGTTCAGAATTTCATGAGTCCCGATTGAAACACCTTCCCGAAAAAAAAAAAAAAAAAAAAAAAAAAAAAAAAAAAATTGATTTAAGGGACCCAAATTCACCGAAATAAGTGTTTCAGCTAGAAAACAGACCACAGCGGAAAACCTTTCCGATTGTGTTTCAGATTCAGACGAATTAGCTTGTAAAATTTCCCAATTTTAAATTTGTTGAAGGTATACCACCCTCTCTCTGTGATGACTCCCTCCTAACAAAGTCAATTTAATCATTATCGACAATTTGATGGAGGCGGCTAGTGAAAAATGACAAAATACAGAAAGCCTTTACAAAATACTCGCCATAGGAATTTATGTATGTTGTATCTAGCACAAAATGTGTTTTCAGGGTAAAATGAGTCGGACCATAAAACGTAAATGCTAATTACATGATTATTTTTAAAAATACCAGAGACAAACTGCAGATTAATACCCTAACAAGACAGATGTACCCGCAAAACTCAGTTCTTTAGAAGCTTTTGAAGATGGTACAAAACAACCATACTGTTATCTCTGGGTAGACTTAAAAGCACAGACCCCTGAAGATTACCGGTTATGAACAGGTTTGTTCAAGCCTGATTGGCCTGCCGCTATTTTATGAAAAACCCTAAGGCTAAGTGAATATAAAAGTTCTGTAGCTGCTTAAAAAGATTAACAGCAAACAGCATGCCGGCTAAAAGAAACCTCCCCCTCTTTAAAAGGTTAGAGTCTTGTTGTGTCTGATGAGCTTGTCAAATCTATTATTGAAATAACCATAAATACTTCGAGGGAATATTCCTTTGACCAACGCCCAATTAAAAAGACTTAAAGAAAAGGTAGTAAGAAATAAGTTATGCAATAAGAAATATCCTCAAAAAAAAAAAAGTTAACCAAAAGGGGTGGGGGGGGGGGCTTATAGGGTTGTTAGGATTAACATTCCTTTTTTTTTTTTTTTTTTTTTTTAAATCAGATCTAACAGCAAGAAATTAAAACTATGGAGAATGCTCAGAAAATGTACCTCGTCCCCAAACAACAAATTGTCAGACTACCACAAGCCCCCTCCACTTCTCCTGAACCTATTAGAAAAGCCGTGGAGTGTTGTCTCGTTCACGAAATGAAAAGCGTATTAGAGAACAGATCAGCGATTATGAAAAAAATTAAACTACGTACTGCTTCTTTACAAAGATCAGACATTGATTAAACAGGATGAAAAGGAGACTAATACTTTATCATTGTTAACCCCTCCTAATGAAGTTGGCGCTGATAAGACTCTTGGGGTCTCAGCCCTTCCTCAAGATGGCATAAATACCTCTCAAGGAAGTGTTTCTCAGATAGAGGATTGTTATGAAAAGCGTCCCTCACAGATGTAAGAGAAATGCAGAATTTATTTTACACGCCATGACCCAGAACTATTGTAATACTTCATGCAACGATAAAGGAGAGTTTATTTTAAGGGGTAAAGCTGTGTGTGGGTCCCACATAGTTGATTTAATTAAAAACAGCCACAGGGCTTAGTAATGTTACTGATCGTCAGACCCCCGTAGGTTGGGAAGAATTCCTAGAGGGTCTAGCCCACATAAATATTCCCAATTCAGTGATACCTAATACACAGACCCATAGCCGTATGCAAACCTTTAAAAATTACACCCCTAAGAGTTCCAGAAGTAGGAAAAGGAGAAAAAAAAAGAGAGACTTCATTTGTAAACTTTTAATTTTAATTATTATTTTCAATGTGATTTTATGTACATACACCTGTCAAATATGCTAGTTTCAAGCATTTTTTTAAATTTTAACATAACATTTAAAACACAGGTAGGAATTTCCACACTGTACACATACATCATTATACATATTGTTTTAGAGGGACACTTTTTGAATGTAATTGTAGTATAGTTTCAGGATATCATGTTACACCAGGCCTTTAGAACTACGATAAGAAAAAAACACAATGATGGCCGCATGTAGTCTTGGGGTCCTTGTAGCAGCTGGTTGTGTAGAGTTTTTGAATAAAAAATCCTTAATAGTTTTAGGAAAATAACCAAAGTCTGGGGGGTAGCCGTACGAGTCAAATTCACCACAACCGTCTTAAGTATACTCCAACCAGTGTTCTCCCGGATAATTCTGCGGGTGAGTTTACGTAACCAAAGCAGGATTTTTATTAATTTTAACCTTAGGCAGCTGGTCACATGCTAAAACCCCATAAAATCTCATGTAAAAGGGTCGCTAGAAAGCATTGCGATAAGTTGTAAAGTATTCATGGTCAAGCTAAATTACTCATTTGTTTAATCAGTAATCAAAGAGAACGACTCTTTGTTAGGAGACCTCTATGATGTTCTTAAACACAACATTTACAGTGTCCTGCAACGGAACAGAAAAGCGCATTAAGATGCAAGTTTCATGTTTTAACTAGAGAAATTATCCCCTGCTTCTTGGTCGGGGGTTAAGTCAAAAGTATGTTGTGCGTTTAATGTTGGTGTATAGTCTTTGGTACACGGGGATATAAACAGGTCTGTGTAACACGAGTGTTTAAAATGTATTTTAGGCACGAGGATTGCACAGCACTTCACGTGCAAGTAAAAAGTAATAATGTGAGCACAAGGAATTGCACTTTATTAATTCACGTGCAGTTGTACCGAGACTCCAATTGAATGATCGATTACCAGTAGAGTCTCGGTACAGCTGCATAAAAGCAACATGTTTTCACATACTCGGGGTTGGGTGTTCGGTGAGTGGAGAACGGGAGAAAAGAGGAGAAATTATTTAGAATTGCTTATTGCGTGCTGGTGGGACCAGCACGATACTTGTTCATTTATCAACTCACCGTGTTTGTCAGTGTGTCTGTCCGTGCATAGTTTTAAGTATAGTCCGTTTTTGTTTGTCCTTTTTATTTTGGCATAGATTGCCGTGTCCTGTTTTTCCGTTTGTTTAAACTTATTTTCACAATAAACCGGTGCAAGCAAGCACCACCATCATTTCATTTGTCCTGTTTTATGTATTCATTTCCTGGTTCTGATGCTGCCCACTTCGGCAGTCTCTGTGACAACCCCCTAGAGTAATCTGAATGATCGATAATCAGAGGTTTGTCTTTCTGATGTCTTCCAGTGGCCTGTATTAAACTAGAATACTCCAGAGTTGTGCATATTTGCATAGTTGGGTTGAAAAGGCTTTGAGGGTATTTGTTCTCCATCAACATACAAGGCTATAGAAGTTGGTGTCAAAATGTTTAAAGTTAAAAGGATTTTTTCCATAATCACCACTAAAGGCATTGTTATCTGTTAAACCTATGACTACAAAATGTAGGCATTGCCCCAGAAACATGTTTTCTTGATTACTAACTGAGTCCTCTAGGAATGCTATAAACCTTGACTACTCCCCTTGTAACAAACCCAATCCTCAAGCAACGTCCAATAACTAGTATTTTGTAACGGAAATACAAATAAAACTACCCTGAACAATATAAGTCTCCAAAGCAGTAGGATTGCATGACAGAACCAAGAAAAATTGCAGGGTAAGTCAGGATTGTTTACAACAAACAGAACATAGGAAGACAATTAAACCAGAAGACAACAGAGTTCAAATAGCAGATGTTATTGGACATGCGTGGAATATTATACTTGAGACAAATGTATCAAACATTTGATGTACATGAGTTTAATAGACCGCACTTGAACACTTCAAAATGTTCCATCAGGCAATCCTTATAAAAAGAAAAAAAATGTCCATGAAACAACCACCAATACTTTAAAAGTCCCAAAATATTATCCAATCCGTATTGCGAGTGTAGTTGAAACAGAAAAGTTGAAACACAAAACAAATGAAACTTCTGTGCTGGGTGCTCATTAATCCCCAATAAATAAAAAAAATAATACTCCAAGAGAGTCAGAACAGCCCAGATAATCCAGCAGAAAAAAAAAAATAAGATTCCTCCCCATTAGGGGATCTCACCCAGTATTTCCTTGGTCCTGTAGAGCTTGGAGTTTCCAACCAGGTAAGGAGACAACAGATGATGATTTGGATAATAAATTGATTAGTCAATGTTGTTGTGATCCCCCCCCCAAAAAAAAAGAATCACCCCAGCAAAAAAGGAACCACCCTCCTCACCAGGAGGTAATCTTAAAGAGCCACCAATTAAGATACTCAGACTTAATAAATCAAGCCCAATAAGACCTTTGCCAAGGCAATTAGCAAAACACCTGAATCTAAATAGAATGTCCATGTGGAAATTAGGGAAAAGATCATTCAGTTAAAACAAGAGACAGTCCAGTGCAGAGATAAACCCCTTACCAAAATTTAACAGTAAATTGAAATAGCTTCACCTAATTTTACCTTATGAAATCTGAAAGGCCCACTTTAAAAATGAGAACAAAATTACTTATTTAGCAATTGAACAGAGAATTAAATTAACCTGGCCAGGTATTCTGATACTCAATTAAGAGCAGCAGGCAGCAAATTACTTATGCTGCATTCATGGAGCTAGTGCTACACCTTTTCAATGGGGTTGTGGCAGGAAATTAAGTAGTGACCTCAGACCAGAAGAAGGAACTGAACACACAGGCAAGGTAACTGCAGTTGCAAAAAGACGCGGCGTGCGCTGTTTATTAAACAACAAATAAATAAAATATTTAAATCAAAAATACACACTTGCTCACAGAGCATAAAAATAATCAACCAAAAATAATCACGAACACTAAACGCTAAGGTCAGGCTGAGCAATCGCCTTCACTGATCCTTAGTTCTTTATAAATTATTTTTCTTCTCTCTCCGCTCTCATTCCGCCCCTCGAACACCCCACCCTGAGTGCAGAGAGCTGCAGGTATTTATGCAGATGACCATTTCCCAATTAGCAATAAATTAATCATTTAATTATGGAGATGGCCACCTTCTGCACAAGTTTTTAATGTGGATGGGGATGCCCTTAGTGTATGCAGTTGGTGCACCACTCCTCTTCCTCCGGTGCCTTCCTTCCTCTCTGCCTCCTCCTCACCTCTCCTTAGGTTTTTTCCTCCTGTCCTATGGGGATATGTACCAGGGCTCCCTACAGCTAAAGCACCACTCCTCCCCCCACAGACAGGCGAGGCAGACTTGCTGCAGCTGTTGCAGCAGCTGTCTCCTTCCCAACCTCCTTTCCTCTTCCTCCCATCTTTCCTCAAAAAAAAAAAAAACACACTGCAGTACCCTTCTTTAGCACCTCTTCTGGCCCGAGAACAGGAGGTGCCGGTGACCCCACACTGGACACCACGTGTGGCAGGAAATGGCGTTGCGGCGACGTCAGGACAGAAGGCGGAACAGACAGGCAGGTACTGCAGTTTGAAAAAAAAAAAAAAATGTGGCGTGCGCCATTTAAACACAAAAATAAATAATATTTAAACAAAAATAAACACTGCTCACAGGAGCACAAAAATAAAAGGTATAAAATAAAATAAATCAAACACTAAATACAAATATAGGTCAGGCTGGGCAACCACCTTCACTGTTCCTATATCTGCCGTTTTAAATTAATCTCTCGCTCTCCATTAGAGTGTAGAGAGCTGTAGGTATTTATGCAAGTGACAATCTCAATAAATTAACCACTTAATTCGAGAGATGGCCACCTTCTTGACGGGTTTTTAATGTGGATGGGGCTTCCTATCCACGCTGCAAAACAATACAAAAAAACAACAAAAGGGGCGGAGGGGGAAACCCTGTTCTAAAATAAATACTGTTACACACTCGCTGCTGTTTTGTTTTTGTAGAGGTTGAACCCATGCAAATTTGGATAAAACATCTATACATGTCAGCATGAAATTATTGCTGTTGTTTTTCTTCGACATACTGCAGACAGGACATATCCACTAAACAGAGCCTGGCATTCATCATCAATATTAGATACATATACTCTTTCTTTTAAAGTTTATTCTAGACGGTTTATGGAGGGTGTAAGTATCTTGTTCAGATAACCATTCAGCTATAATCTTATTAACCCGACACCCCTCCTCCCCCAGGGCTCTTTGTAGAGACTGACGGCCTCCAAACCCCCCAGGACTTGAAACATCAGTGTATATTTTAAGAAGCCGAAGAGTCATCCTCTCTGAAAAAAGGTCAAACAAATGCGGTAATTTTAAAGTACTTAAATTTATTCACAGTTTATCAATCATAATCGGATACTTTAGGTGATGCATACAATGATAACATAATTTCATAGTCACGCATTAAACAAGATAGTCTCTTTTACAGCTCTAGTATTCAAACCGTTGACGAGATGATAAAGACAAGCTTCAGACATGTATGTATACAACACAAGCATATACACCCATTTACAGGGGTACACAGTGTAAAACATTTCAGGGATCCATTCTGTTAGAAAAACATTTAAAAAGGTATTTTGCGTTTTACAGAATCCGTAATCATTTCAGCCCAATCTTTAGGATCAACCAAGGCATATTTCCAACGTAGCTCTTTCAAGTTCAGAGAATCGTTTTGCATTTACAGGCAAGGTGTTTTTAAAAGGTTCCGACAATCCAATTTGTCAACCAAGAGTTCAAACAGAAGACCCTCCATCTCGCCCTTTGTTGAATTTAAGGCATAAAAGGAAAAGAGAAGTTGCGAGCTTCTTCTTTTGGCTTTCAAATATGTATAGTTTATTGAAGTATAAAAGTTCTGAGTTGCAAAGCTGTAACCAGACATCTTAAAGATAACATGTTGACAACAGTTTGCAGGTATCCTCTTTCCAAGCACAGATCAGAGCAATACAAATAACATTTCAGTATTTTCAGTTTAAATGCAGTCTCTCAGTGACATCATGATTTTTCCTTAAACCAATCCAGAAAGACACAGATCACTTGGTTGATTGTCCTTTTGTCTTAGCTGTAGCTTCAAAGCATCTGGTTCAATCCAGTTTCTCTTTGAAGTAGCCAGTTTTTAAAATCCTCATAAAATCAACTAATTTCCTAAAAAAAAAAAAAAAATTCTAGTTTGTAAGGATGTTTAACCCCTTGCGGTCCATTTATTCAGTGCATGTCAGGCACATCAGGTCCAATTTATTTTCACATGCACGGTTTATTTTACACACGCTGTTTAAAATATATTTTTCCAAGTAAAACCGGTTTAAAGGGCATTGCAATGCTAAGCGACATCATTACTGCATCTCCAGCCAAGCCCCACTCCGTGTTCGCTGTATTTTTCACAATTTAAAGTTTCTCCTGATCACTCATTTTATCACCAAAGTCCTCAATAATGCGATCCAAGTCATTATTTTATTATTATACCATCTCAAAAAGCTCTGCAAATGTCTGAGATATTCTTTGAGCGCTGGATGCGGAAGCAGCTACATCCTTTGTTTATGCCAGGAGTCCCTTAATCTTGAAGATTCTTGCAAATTACACTCTGTTAAGGCTGTCGGGGTCGTCCTGATCCTCCGGAGGGTTTGTAGGAAGAGCCTGAGCAAGTGGTAAAAACAGGTTTGTCAGGAACATCCGATTCCATAGGTTGGTCGATAGGAAGACTCTGGCACAACAGCTCGTAAGAAGGTAAAAAACACACTTTCAGATTCACTACACTGCAACATCGCCTCACAGCATCCCTATTCTTTGAAATCAAGCCACTCGTCAGAAGAGTTATCTGAAAAGTTTCCATGCGTTGTAGAATCCATGCTGACAGTTCTCTTTAAGCAGTATGAACTTTTTTTTAGAACCTTGAAGAACACCCCCGTAGATAACGTCATACCCCTATAACCCCTTTCCCGCTCTCTGGATAATCAAAAAACATGTTGACACAGAACATACCTGAGCATGCCCCTTTTTTCAGGGGTGGGTCTATTTCTGACATTCTTCTTTTGAATGACTGCTGACAAAAAAAAAGGAGGGGGACAATTTATAGACCCTAGATCTTTTAAACTAGCTCCCTACATATATTTAGTGGACCGATGGTAAGGCAGCTGGAATATTCCAGAACTCGGCAATGGTGTCTGGAGTGTTCCACTTCTCAGCAATGAGTACGAGGGTTCAAAGCCCTCCTCTGAAACTTATTTTCACATTTTTCTAAATTACATTACTATCATTTGTAAACAACCCCAAATAGAATTTAAAGTTTTTTTTATTTTTAAGAATTTTAAAAAATACAAAACACTTTCCTACTCTAAAGCCTTAAGACAGCTTCAGAGGGATACTATTGTGGCCGAGTGGTTATGGCATTAGACTTAAGCTCTAACTAGTGAACAGCCCTCACAGGTTCGAATGCATGATAATGGCTCAGGCTATTGTCATGGAACTGCTGCCAAGATGTCAAAAGACAAATGCATACACTTTTCCGTCTAATAGACTATAATAGTACATACTGACGATCAAGTTCTTTTGACGCGTTTGGGGGCTCTCTGAATGGTAACAGCTTCGGTTGTTATTTTAGAGAGCTCCTTGCCTTGTCAAAAGATAAATGTACATATACCCATTTATTCTTCTGTCTATTTTTCTATGGTAATTTCTATATCTTTAACACAGGCAGAGTATTGACAGGCACGGCTGGACTGACTCACCGTTGCCACCTGTTGGTGAATGAAGTGCCGTACTCGGAGCCAGTTTTCTACATAGGTTAATGTGTAGCAGAGGATGCTGGGAGTGGGAAATATGGCAGGGGAAGTTGAATTATTACACAGTGTAATTTTTTTTTTTTTTTGGTTCCTGGGTAGTAAGTGTTATTTCCTAATTGCTTATGCCTCAAAAGTATAGAAAATGGCTATTATTCCCCACAAACTTTGCTTTTGTGACCAGGACAGTGATATTTTGAAATGTACCTATTTTCCAGAACATTCCAGATAGATTCAGTGCTGAGTAAACTTGGAGTTACTTCTAGAACTTTCCAGTAATATAAATAGTAGTATAAATACAGGGGCCTTAAGCCCACCAGTTCAGTTTAGTTCCAGCTGCCTAAGTGGATACATATCTGCATTTTTCTGAGATGGCATCAAGAGGCTGCAAGCATCCAGCAGATGCATTTTGCTATGTCTGTGGCCAATTTATCAAGACAAGAGCAACAAAGTACTCCGTGGAAGCATCTGCTAAGATGTGAGAGGCCTACAAGGCCAATTTCAGCATGCCTGTCAGGGATGAAGACAAACCCTGGGCACCTCATTTCACCAAGCACTGCAAAAAAACTCTGGAAGGCAAGATGGACAATTGTTGCTCGGAATTGTTATAAAATTTGTTAATTTTTAAAATTGTAAAAGTTTTTAATTTTAAAATGTTTTACAAATTTTCAATGTTATTGAAAAAATATCATATGAATAATGTTGCGAGAATCTTTTACACATTAGTCATGGGTGAAATAAATGTATTTTTGTAGGATGGTACAGAGGGGAAGAGAGAGCCATGAAGTTCGCTATCCCAAGAATTTGGCGGGAAACCACTGACGCAACTGCTACTTCTGCATGGTTGACCCTTCCAAACGTCTGACTGGCAAGAATGCACCTGCTATCACGTATCTGGACCTTCTTCATCCATCGCCCTGGTGCCACACTGCCATAAGCTCCCCGTACCCACTCCTCTGGAGAGAGAGCAGCAGTCTTTAGATGAGAGCAGCAAGTCAGGGAGCGAGGAAGACGTTGCAGATCCAGAGGACGATTTCAGGAGGTGGAGCCGAGGAGAGAAACCCATACTACCCCAACCAAAAAGACCTCAATGACTTGATTAGAGATCTTGGTCTCACCAAGTCCAATGCTGAGCTTTTGACATCTAGGCTCAAGCAATGGAACTTGTTGAATGAAAGTGTGCAAGTCACAGATCAGAGGAAGCATCACCAACCTTTTTCCAGCTTCTTCTTGTCAAGATGGGCTCTGCTTCTGCCACAATGTGACCAGTCTGTTCGAGGCAATTGGAATCGCCCATAACCAGAATGAGTGTTGCCTCTTCATTGAGAGCTCATCCAGGAGCTTCAAAGCCGTGCTGCTCCATAATGGTAACAAGTACCCGTCTCTTCCCCTGGCTCACTCGGTGCACCTCAAAGAGGATTACAACAGCATCAAGACCTTGCTGGACGCCTTGAAGTATGAGTATGGCTGGGAGGTCATAGGAGACTTCAAAATGGTGGCATTCCTGATGGGTCTCCAAGGCGGTTTTACCAAGTTTCCCTACTATCTTTGCCTTTGGGACAGCAGGGACACCAAGGCTCACTACCACAAGCGGGACTGGCCACAGCAGACCAAGTTCTCTGTGAGGAGGAACAACGTCAAGTGGGAGCCACTGGTGGACCCCCCGGAAGGTGCTGATACCACCACTGCACATCAAATTGGGCCTTATGAAACAATGTGTCAGAGCTTTACCTTCAAGACTTCTTCCCTAAGCTGTCTGAGGCAAAGGTCAAAGCCAGTGTCTTCGCCGGATAAAGAAGATCCTGGAGTGCAATGAATTCCCCAAGAAGCTCACTAGTAAGGAGAAACCGGCTTGGAACAGCTTTGTTGCAGTGGTTCGGGGATTCTTGGGCAATCACAAGGCCGAAAACTATATGGAGCTGGTTGAGACTCTGGTGAAGAACTACGGCACAATGGGCTGTAGGATGTCCCTCAAAGTCCATATCCTTGATGCTCATCTTGATAAATTCAAGGAGAACATGGGAGCATACTTGGAGCAAGGCGAGCGCTTCCACCAGGATATATTGGACTTTGAACGTCGCTACCAAGGACAGTATAACGAGAACATGATGGGAGACTACATTTGGGGGCTGACTTGTGAAAGTGATTTACAGTATAATTGTAAATCTCGAAAAACTACTCACTTCTAAATCTTTGTAGTCATTTTTGTATTTAGTATAAATACATGTTAATTTGGATTCATATGTTGTTTTTTTCTGACTGTGTGAACAAAGACACAAATTCACCCGTTTTCTCATTGGAAATAGGTACATTTCAAAATATCACTGTCTTGGTCACAAAAGCAAAGTGTGGGGAATAGCCATTTTCTGTACTTGAGGCATAAGCAATTAGGAAATAACTAACTAGTATTTTGTAATGGAAATACAAATAAAACTACCCTGAACAATATAAGTCTCCAAAGCAGTAGGATTGCACGACAGAACCAAGAAAAATTGCGGGTAAGTCAGGATTGTTTACAACAAACAGAACATAGGAAGACAATTAAACCAGAAGACAACAACAGAGTTCAAATAGCAGATGTTATTGGATATGCGTGGAATATCATACTTGAGACAAATGTATCAAACATTTGATGTACATGAGTTTTAAATAGACCACACTTGAACACTTCAAAATGTTACCACAGTCCATCAGGCAATCCTTATAAAAAGAAAAAAACGTCCATGAAACAACCACCAATACTTTAAAAGTCCCAAAATATTATCCAATCCGTATTGCGAGTGTAGTTGAAACAGAAAAGTTGAAACACAAAACAAAAATGAAACTTCTGTGCTGGGTGCTCATTAATCCCCAATAAATAAACAAAAATGATAATACTCCAAAACAGTCAGAACAGCCCAGATAATCCAGCAGAAGAAAAAAATAAGATTCCTCCCCATTAGGGGATCTCACCCAGTATTTCCTTGGTCCTGTAGAGCTTGGAGTTTCCAACAGGTAAGAGGACAAAAAGTGATGATAAATGGATTAGTCACTGTTGTTCTTTAGATCCCTATAAACAATTTGAATGATGTGGATAGTTTCAGTTTGGCAGGAGATTAGATAACTGGTTAATTTAAACTGGAAAAATGGCAGATTAGAGAAAATACACTGTTTCTAACAACCAAAAGACTATTGCTTCCTGATATATATATATATATATATATATATATATATATATATATATATATATATATATATATATATATATATATATTAGGCCAATTTTGTCAGGCATTAAGCAAATAGGCACACTTGGAAAGGTGCTGGGGCCCAAGATTCACACAATTCTTGCTTCTAACTTGGCACTTTTTTTGATAGCTTCGCTCCACTTTATCACTCCACTTGAAATGCTCTTTGTATAACTTGTAGTGACTGAGACACACACACACTGACATACACAAACACTGAGACACACATACACTGACACATACACACACTGAGAAACACGTTGAGACACACACACACTGAAACACTTACACACTGAGAAACACACACACTGTGTGTCTCTGTCACTTCAAGTCATACAAAGAGCATTTCAAGTGGAGTGATAAAGTGGAGCGAAGCTATCAAAAAAAGTGCCAAGTTAGAAGCAAGAATTGTGTGAATCTTGGGGCCCCAGCACCTTTCCAAGTGTGCATATTTGCTTGATGCTTGGCAAAATTGGCCTAATTGCTTCTCCTAACTTGGGCTTTTGTGTTTGATATCACCCCTTTAAACAGCTGTTACATTTTTCTAACTTGTTTTTTTACATTGTCAATGTTTTTGTTATAGATATCACTTCTTTTTTTACTTGATCAAATAATGCATGAAGTGAGGAAAAGCTATCAGAGAATGTGTGTGGTAGACAGACAAACAAGATAAGAGTAATAAGTAGAGTAATAAGAGAAAAGACTTGAAAGTAAAATAATGGTAGAAGGGACTTTTGGACAATATTGAAAGTGTAAATCTTGTATTGTTTTAATTACAAATGTACATCTGTGAGTGGTGAAAACAACATGTCTGTTTTGGTATTTATATATTTATATTTATGTAGGTAAAAAACAACAATGTTATAAATGGTTAAAAAGGTACAGATACATATCAGTGCTAAAGGGTAGTATACTAACACATTTTAATGCTGAAAAAAACATTATTCTCCGTGTTATAGAGCTGTCATGAAGTTGAAGTAACACCCTGTCCTTGGTGTATGATAACACTATGTAACACAATTCTTGTTCCTGGGTAGTAAGTGTTATTTCCTAATTGCTTATGCCTCAAAGGGTAGCGCGAAGGATGAAATAGAAATGGTGGAAATGACAAATGACTGCTTCCTAACACAATTTGTGAAGGCACCCACTAGAGGGGAGGCATGCCTTGATTTAGTCTTTTCAAATAACGAAGATAGAATAACTAAAACAGAGGTCAGAGAACCACTGGCAAACTCAGACCACAACATGGTCTCATTTGAAGTGTTTTTTAAATCCCCAAAAGTAAAGACTAAAGCTAAGGTTTACAATTTTAGAAAAGCAAACTATGAGGGTATGAAACAGAGACTAACAGAAGTAGATTGGAGTAAAATAGAGAAAACACCCACAGAAGAAGGATGGTTGTTCTTCAAAAATGTAGTACTAGAGGCGCAAAACAATTATATCCCTAAAGTAGACAAATCTAAATGTAAAACTAAATTGCCAAAATGGTTTAATAGATCAATTAAAAAAAATATTCAGCGAAAAAAGGCACTTTACAGAGCATTAAAAAAGGACCAAAAAGAAAGTACGCAGAAAGAGTACACAGAACTGCAAACGCAAGTCAAAAAGGAAGTTAGAAAGGCCAAGAGAGAAATATAAATAAACATTGCTAAGGGAGCTAAAACCAATTCCAAAATGTTTTTCCAATATTACAACAGCAAGAGAACATTCAAAGAGGAGATTAAATGTTTAAGAGATACAAATGGCAAAATCGTAGAGGAAGAAAAAAAAATAGCAAATATGTTAAATGATTACTTTTCACAAGTTTTTACAAAGGAAGATACTGACAACATGCCCCACATGTCATCCAGTTCCTATCCAGTTTTAAATAACTTTAGCATAACTGAGGCAGAAGTGTTAAAGGGACTAGGAGCTCTTAAAATAAACAAATCCCCTGGGCCGGATGAGATCCTCCCAGTAGTACTCAAAGAAATGAAAGAAGTAATTTACAAACCGCTAACCAAGATCATGCAGCAGTCTCTTGACACAGGGGTGGTACCGACAGACTGGAAAATTGCAAACGTAATACCGATCCACAAAAAGGGAAACAAAACTGAACCAGGTAACTACAGACCAGTAAGCCTGACTTCTATTATATGCAAACTTATGGAAACTATAATAAGATCCAAAATGGAAAATTACCTATATGGTAACAGGGTACTGGGAGACAGTCAACATGGTTTTAGGAAAGGGAGATCGTGCCTAACTAACTTGCTTGATTTTTTTGAGGATGCAACATCGATAATGGATAATTGCAAAGCATGTGACATGGTTTATTTAGATTTCCAGAAAGCTTTTGACAAAGTCCCGCACAAAAGATTAATTCTCAAACTGAACGCAGTTGGGATTCAAGGAAACACATGTACATGGATTAGGGAGTGGTTAACATGTAGAAAACAGAAAGTACTGATTAGAGGAAAAACCTCAGAATGGAGTGTGGTAACCAGCGGTGTACCACAGGGATCAGTATTAGGTCCTCTGCTATTCCTAATCTACATTAATGATTTAGATTCTGGTATAGTAAGCAAACTTGTTAAATTTGCAGACGACACAAAAGTAGAAGGAGTGGCAAACACTGTTGCAGCAGCAAAGGTCATTCAAAATGATCTAGACAAGATTCAGAACTGGGCAGACACATGGCAAATGACATTTAATAGAGAAAAGTGTAAGGTACTGCACGCAGGAAATAAAAATGTACATTATAAATATCATATGGGAGATATTGAAATTGGAGAAGGAATCTATGAAAAAGACCTAGGAGTTTTTGTGGACTCAGAAATGTCTTCATCTAGACAATGTGGGGAAGCTATAAAAAAGGCTAACAAGATGCTCGGATACACTGTGAAAAGTGTTGAATTTAAATCAAGGGAAGTAATGTTAAAACTGTACAATGCACTAGTAAGACCTCATCTTGAATACTGTGTTCAGTTCTGGTCACCTCGCTATAAAAAAGATATTGCTGCTCTAGAAAGAGTGCAAAGAAGAGCGACCAGAATTATTCCGGGCTTAAAAGGCATGTCATATGCAGACAGGCTAAAAGAATTGAATCTGTTCAGTCTTGAACAAAGAAGACTACGTGGCGACCTAATTCAAGCATTCAAAATTCTAAAAGGTATTGACAGTGTCGACCCAAGGGACTTTTTCAGCTTGAAAAAGAAATAAGGACCAGGGTTCACAAATGGAGATTAGACAAAGTGGCATTCAGAACAGAAAATAAGAGGCACTTTTTTACACAGAGAATTGTGAGGGTCTGGAATCAACTCCCCAGTAATGTTGTTGAAGCTGACACCCTGGGATCGTTCAAGAAGCTGCTTGATGAGATTTGGGGATCAATAAGCTACTAACAACCAAACAAGCAAGATGGGCCGAATGGCCTCCTCTCGTTTGTAAACTTTCTTATGTTCTTATGTTCTTATGTTCTTCTTAATATCAATGCTCTTGCAAAACACCAGTTTGCAGTCTATTTTTTGACTCATATGGTAGTTTCCAGTCCAGCTGTATGACTCCAGTCAGCCTTGTAGGCGTTCATTTTTGTCAGCACATTTCTCTGGAAGTTAAAAGGGCAGTCCACAGTCCATAAGATGAATGTCCTCTCCAGGCATATGATGAAGCACAGCAGTCTGGATCTGGTTACGTTCATCTACAGTAGGCATGATGCAGGTTGAGCCCTCGAGGTGGCTATTTTTTTTAAATTAGCAGTGGGAGAAAAAACGTACAGTAGAATCTGCCGGAACTGACAGGCGTTGTATCTACTATAGATACTAATGAGAGCAAAACAAATACAAAAGAAAAACAAGGGAAACATAGATATTTTCTAGAAAGCTGGGACTCTTTGTATAAATGGATTTTATGTTTTTAAAGGCTGCAATAACAATTCTACTTGTGAAGCATCCACACTATAATTTGACAGAACAAGTAGTTTATTTGCACTGTGCAGGACCTTATTTTCTCCCATTGGTGCTTGAGCCCCGCAGCACTCGGGGAATCGTCGACTGTGCAACTATTAACCCTTACTAATACTGTACTGGTATAAGAAAAGTGTGTTTTTAAAAAAGTAATTTCAGCTTTCAATCACTTGCTGAAGATAATGTAAACAACACCAAGCTACAGACAGTGAGTCCCAAACTTTAAACGTGTTACTGTTTATAATTAAGAACTTAACTTTATTATGAATATTGTGTTATTATGTTTTAAGCATCATACTATGACAGTGTTCATTATGGTAATTGTTTATTAGTTTTAAAATGTTTAGTAAAACGTGACCCATTGTTTGACCTTGTTCGTACAGCTGGCCCCCTTAGCTAATGACATCTTCAGTCAGGTTCATAACCAAGTATAAATCTCCACATTTTTGTAAAAGACTTTACACTTATTTCAAAAGATGCAACGCGTTTCAGTAAATTCAAATGATAAACTTCTCATCCCACGCAGAAGGAAAACACAAACAGAAAACACCATTAAGTGGGGTTGGCATTGCAAGGGAGATGATGGGAGCTTTCACAGTTCCGATCGAGTGACAGTTCCCTTTCAATCCGCATGACAACCATTACCGAATGGGAAGAGACTTTCTGACCGTCAATCACTGAGCATATATAAAAAAGCTGCCCTATCAGGGCCCTGCTGTGAGGGGGAAGTCCCTTCCACCTCCTATTGAAGAAGGGCATCCTCACAGTAGCACATTGCCATTTTCTCTGTCATCACACTGAGATAGGTCAGATTGCATTTGCTTTCTTGAACTGAAATTGGCTGATTTGTTGGTTTTATCCTCAAATTAAAAATAATTTTCCACAGCAAAATCACGCTTCGAGCATGTCTAAGAGTGCTCTTGCTTTATTCTCGCATCAGTTTTCTGACTAGAGCTGGTTTCAACCCCTCTTAAGGGTTTAGCGAGCGGACATTGCTCTTTCACTGCACAAGGCGTCGTGTAGTTGATACACCATGTGGAGAGCGATTGTGGTGTTAGCACCCCTCTCAATCCTCTGGCTTTCCTAGCACGGCTGCGCTTGCCCTCGGCAACCACGCCGACTGAATTGGCTCATACCCTGGCATCGACTGCGGTTTTTCCTGCCGATCATGAGGTTGAGAAAACAGCGCCTACCCAGTCCCGATTGACTCTGCACCGGTGTAAACATCTTCGGCTCAGCCTACCATCGGCACCGACCTTGGAACAGGTCCACTCAGCATCAACTGTCTCGGCATCAACACCGCTTTTCTCTGTGCTGTTTCCGGCACCGATTGATTTAGCACCAGCGAACCTTTTCAAGGCCACCTACAGCCCGGCACCGACAGCGCTACAAGTTGGCATCGATCGCACTTTTTTTCGACACTGGTCTCAGTACGGATTGATTCGGCACCAGGGAATAGCTTCGAGGCCGTCAATCAGGACCCCCACTGCTACATTGACCAGGGAGCTTTCACGCTCATTTGGGTCACACTCCCATGCCCCACCACCGGTACAAAGGTGCAGACACCTCTCAAGGAAGGCGCAATGGTGCACCTTCTCCATGCAGGCGCAGATGTTCACCTTCACAGTGGCCTCAGAGGCGCCAAAGCTCGGCCGAGTGGCACTTCATGGAGCTGGAAGAGACTGTAAGGGCTCAGATGACCATTATCGGGGACAACGTCACAGTTTTGGTGCAAGGTTCCACCTTCACCAAGGGGGATAAGGACCCAACCTGTCCGTCCAAGCCTTGCAGGACAACGGATGCTATGCTCCAAAAAGCTTATGCAACGGCAGCACTGTTGGCCCAAGCAGCAAATGCCGTGGCCATACTGGTGCTCTACTAGAACCAGTTGGCAGAGAGCCTGCAGGAGAGAGCTACAGAAGCGGACATGGGTGAGCTCCAGGCGGTAGCTAAGGCGATGACCGATCTAACAGGGGAATTAGGTCAGGCATCAGGGAGGTCGCTGGCAGCACTGGTGGCCGCCCGCCGGCATTTGTGGCTGACACAAGCCAAGGTTGTGGAGACCCGAGAAGGTGGTGCTACTGGATGCCTCCATTACACCGGGGCAGACTTATGGGGCGATGTCAGAAAGACGGCTGGAGTGGGTGGCATCAGACCAGAGCCAGGAAATAAATGACAGAGAGAGGTGGAGTTTGGTGGAGCTAAGTGAATGGCTTCGCTCAGCATTTAATGAGTGAACAGAACAGACAGAAAATAAATGGTTGTAGCATACAAAAATACAGGACACGGCACTCATCGCCAAAATAAAAAGACAAACAAAACGGACTATACAGACAAAACATGGTGAGCAGATCTTTTACTACTACGACTACGGCTACTATTATTATTACTAGTATTACCTCCTTCTCCAATCCCGTTCTCCACTCACCGAACACACAACCCCGAGTGGGTGAAAACATGCTGCTTTTATGCAGCTGTACCAAGACTCGACTGCTAATCAGTCATTCAACTGGAGTCGCGGTACAACTGCACATGAATTAATAAAGTGCAATTCCCTGTGCTCACATATTACATTTTACTTGGACGTGAAGTGCTGTGCAATCCTCGTGCCTAAATACAAATATACATTTTAAACACTTGTGTTACACAAACCCGTTTATATCCTGTGTACCGATGACTATACACCAACATTAAAACACAAAATATACATCAGGGGCGGGCACTTTGCCACAGGCGACCATTGATGTGAGTCAGCACCCAAGATGGCATGGGCATCCTGCTGCGGTGAAAGGGTCTGAACATACCCCTCCACCCCAGAATACACAAGCAGGCAGAAGCAGGGCCAGCGGCAGGGGACCACCAAAGGCCAGGGGTAACTGGAGACCGAGGCAAGGTCCTAAGAAAGACCTGCCCCCTCCCAAGCCCAAGGGAGACCACCCCTGAGGGGCCCCGGCTGCCACCAAACCCCCCCACAACCAGACTGACCAACGGCAATGTCCCATGGCAAGGCTGCACCCAGGACCGTGGGTGCTATCGGCAATGAGATAGGGATACGCTCTACAATTCTGCATAGGTCCGCCAATCTTCAAGGGTGCGCTCCCCATCACCGTCAAACCAGCGAGGGCGATACTCCTTCAACGGGAGATCGCCAATCTTCAAAGGAAGAACACTGTACGTTTGGTAAGCCCATGCGATGCCCTCAGTGGCTTTTACTCCAGGTACTTCCTGGTGTCCAAAAGGGATGGCAGTTTCAGACCAATGATGGACAATGATGGACCTCAGGGTCCTCAACTTGTTCCTCGAACAGAAGAAGTTCAACATGTTGACAGCACAGCGTATCATCCAGTCCGTCCAACCGGACAACTGGTTCACACCGATCGACCTGCAAGATGCCTATTTTCACGTCCCGATCCGTCTCGTGCACAGAAAATATCTGCGCTTCGCCTTTCAAGGCAACACGTACGAATTCTGCGTGCTGCCTTTTGGCCTCTCGCTAGCACCCCACACTTTTTCAAAGTGCATGGATGCAGCACTAGCTGCACTCAGGCTGCAGGGTATTCGGATCCTGAACTATCTGGACGATTGGCTAGTTTGCGCACATTCAAAAGCACACGCAGAAGCGCACACAAAACAGGTCATAGATCATGTGACGAAGTTAAGACTGTCAATACATCAACAGAAGAGCAACTTCATACTGTCTCAGTCCACAGCGTTCCTAGGGATCAAACTGAACTCTGTGAGCATGCTTGCCTCACTGTCAGAAGACAGGATTCGGTCGTTGGAGGCCACACTCTCCCTATTCAAAGAGGATGCTCTCCTACAGGATTGAATATATCAAAGGTTGTTGGAGCTGATGGCAGCCGCCTCGAGAATCCTTCCACTAGGGCTGCTGAGAATGCGCCCAAGGTAAATACACTCAAGGTGCACCCGGTCCGAGATCGACACCGGCTGGTGCAAGTGCCCAGACAATGCCAGAAGACACTGGAGTGGTGGCTCCGTCCCGACAATCTACGCCTCGGGTCTTCCCTCGGATCCTGTCACAGAAGGGAAGTGATCACTACAGATGCCTCCAGCCTGGGCTGGGGAGCGGTCTCGAACGGGAGAGGAATAAGAGGTCAATGGAAGGGACATTGGCAGCAAGTGCACATAAATGCGCAAGTGCTGCAAGCAGTGAACTTGGCGTTATCTCACTTATGCCAGCAGTTAGTGCACAAACATGTACTGGTCCGGACGTACAATACCACAGTGGTAGCCTACATAAACCTCCAAGGCGGCCTGCTCTCACCAGGCCTTCACCATGCAGTGCACAGAAGTACAAGGTTGTCCTGGAAGAAAACTTGCTTCCTTCTGCTCTGACAATGTTCCCCAACTCTGAGGATTGGTTTTTCCAGCAGGACAATGCTCCGTGCCACTCAGCCAGGTCAATCAAGGTGTGGATGGAAGACCACCAGATCAAGACCCTGTCATGGCCAGCCCAATCTCCAGACCTGAACCCCATTAAAAACCTCTGGAATGTGATCAAGAGGAAGATGGATGGTCACAAGCCATCAAACAAAGCCGAGATGCTTGAATTTTTGTGCTAGGAGTGGCATAAAGTCACCCAACATCAATGTGAAAGACTGGTGGAGAGCATGCCAAGACACATGAAAGTTGTGCTTGAAAATCAGGGTTATTCCACCAAAGCAATTAGGAAATAACACTTACTACCCAGGAACAAAAAAAATAAATAATTTTTGTTACACAGTGTATATTAAATGATTACTTTTCAGAAGTTTTTACAAAGGAGGATGTGGACAACATACCCCACATGTCATCCAGTTCCTATCCAGTTTTAAATATCTTTAGCATAACCAAGGCAGAAGTGTTAAAGGGACTAGGAGCTCTTAAAATAAACAAATCCCCTGGGCCGGATGAGATCCTCCCAATAGTACTCAAAGAAATGAAAGAAGTTATTTACAAACCGCTAAGCAAGATCACACAACAGTCTCTTGACACAGGGGTTGTACCGACAGACTGGAAAATTGCAAACGTAATACCGATCCACAAAAAGGGAAACAAAACTGAACCAGGTAACTACAGACCAGTAAGCCTGACTTCTATTATATGCAAACTTATGGACACTATAATAAGATCCAAAATGGAAAATTACCTATATGGTAACAGTGTCCAGGGAGACAGTCGACATGGTTTTAGGAAAGGGAGATCGTGTCTAACTAACTTGCTTGATTTTTTTGAGGCTGCAACATCGATAATGGATAATTGCAAAGCATATGACATGGTTTATTTAGATTTCCAGAAAGCTTTTGACAAATTCCCGCATAAAAGATTAATTCTCAAACTGAACGCAGGTGGGATTCAAGGAAACACATGTACATCGATTAGGGAGTGGTTAAGATGTAGAAAACAGAAAGTACTGATTAGAGGAGAAACCTCAGAATGGAGTGTGGTAACCAATGGAGTACCACAGGGATCAGTATTAGGTCCTCTGCTATTCCTAATCTACATTAATGATTTAGATTCTGGTGCAGTAAGCAAACTTGTTACATTTGCAGACGACACAAAAATAGGAGGAGTGGCAAACACTGTTGCAGCAGCAAAGGTCATTCAAAATGATCTAGACAAGATTCAGAACTGGGCAGACACATGGCAAATGACATTTAATAGAGAGAAGTGTAAGGTACTGCATGCTGGAAATAAAAATGTGCATTATAAATATCATATGGGAGATACTGAAATTGGAGAAGGAATCTATGAAAAAGACCTAGGAGTTTTTGTTGACTCAGAAATGTCTTCATCTAGACAATGTGGGGAAGCTATAAAAAAGGCTAACAAGATGCTCGGATAAATTGTGAAAAGTGTTGAATTTAAATCAAGGGAAGTAATGTTAAAACTGTACAATGTATTAATAAGATCTATCTTGAATATTGTGTTCAGTTCTGGTCACCTCGCTATAAAAAAGATATTGCAAAGAAGAGCGACCAGAATTATTCCAGGTTTAAAAGGCATGTCATATGCAGACAGGCTAAAAGAATTGAATCTGTTCAGTCTTGAACAAAGAAGACTACGCGGCGACAAAAAGGTATTGACAATGTCGACCCAAGAGACTTTTTCGACCTGAAAGAAGAAACAAGAACCAGGGGTCACAAACGGAGATTAGACAAAGGGGCATTCAGAACAGAAAATAGGAGGCACTTTTTTACACAGAGAATCGTGAGGTTCTGGAATCAACTCCCCAGTAATGTTGTTGAAGCTGACACCCTGGGATCCTTCAAGAAGCTGCTTGATGAGATTCTGGGATCAATAAGCTACTAACAACCAAACGTGCAAGATGGGCCGAATGGCCTCCTCTCGTTTGTAAACTTTCTTATGTTTATATTTTAATGGCGAGCGTCTGTGTTGTGTTCAGAGAATGTGAGCGGAGCAAAGCGGTGACAATTCCGTCGCCACTCATAGTAATATACGTCGCTCTTCTCTTTCTTTCATTCCACTCAGCTCCCCTGCTCAAGACAAAATAAATATATATATATATATAAGTAAATAAACTAGCTGTTTTTCCCCCATCGTATTGCTGATTGTAGATGAAAAGATGGATTATACATTCAGAAAGGAATACCATTTAATTGTCCTTATAAATCGCATACCTTGTCCCAAGTAAAAAATAAATAAAAAAAAAACAAAAAAAAAACAGCTATGCAAAAAAGCCGATATAAAGTGCTCAGAGAAGTTGTAGCGGTAGCTAAAAGATCAGCTAAAGTTTATCAAGCACCCCAAAGGGAAGCTAGGAAGGTTCCAGAGACAGTGTTAGCCGGCAGGGAAGTCCAGGAGCCACATCTTAAGGAGTTGGGTAACTAAATAAACCAGGAGTTGAGAAAGACAGTTTGCTATATTTAAAAAGGCCTTAAACTAAAACATTTAATGAGCTTGTGGACTGTTGTGATTGTGAATTACTGCGTTCTACACTGGAAGAAGCATAAATCTGCACTTAGTGAAATTACAAAGTCTGAACTGATTTTATTTAAAAGTTATATGATTATTTGCAAACGGGTTGTGTTATGTAAAGAATAGGTTACATAGACTGATTCCAATAAGCAGTGTCTTTTTGTTTGGTTTTATTTTAGAATTATTAAAAGGGCAGTTTTGCTGTAAAGTTCTAAATAAAATGAAGAAATAATTATGAGGGGCAGCTGCAAGTTGTTATAAGTTATAAATAAGTGAAACTCTGAATGTAATTGCTCTTCCAATGATAAGCTTACTGTGGATATCAATGCACTGAATAGGTTAGTGGGATTTTATGGGTTTAATGTCTCATTGAATGTAACCAGGTGTAAACCTGTGACTCCCAGTTTTTGCGCTGAACCAAAACACACATAGACAAATAAATTGTTTATTTGTTGTTAACTCCTTGACTTTTATATTAAGTAAGCCACTCAATAATCAAATTAACAGGGTTAAGTTTAATAAATAATAAATAGAATAACACACTTGATGCCATACGGTAAAGAGAATATTGGCACAGACAGGGAGGTGTTACAAAGTTATCTAATTGAATTCAAAGACACTTTCTCATTATTATTGTTTGGTACTGAAAACATGCGTACATTTCAAACTTTGCATATGATTAATATCAAATTAGCTTCATACAGGGCTTATTTGTGTCCGGATATCTCATAGGGAGCTCAAAGCAACCCACAAACACATATGAGTGAGTCGACGGGGCTGACGGACAACCTTGGCTGTAATAGTGTATGAACTATCCTTAATTTAAGAGTGCAGAAAATATAAACCGTGTTCACAGCACTGTATGCTGCATAAACGTAGAACTGTATAAGAACAATAACTGCAGACAGATGGGGACACACACATGACACAAAGTGGAGCGATAAAGTGGAGCGAAGCAATCAAAAAAAGGCGCCATTGTGTGAATCTTGGGCCCCAGCACCTTTCCAAGAGGGCTCCTTGCCTTGTCAAAAGATAACACACCCCCTCTTTATTCTTCTTTCTGTCTTTATTTTTCTATGTAATAGCCTATAATATTACATACTGTACACAAAACACTTGAGGCAAATTATGTTTCTCTGTAATGGCTTAAAGCTATTATTTCAGAGGAACTCCTATGCTATTTATGTGAAGTAGGATACATGTTGAAACAGATGCCATTTTTAGGGTTGATCTATTTTGACGGATATCCTGTTAATGTCAGGAAAAAAAACGTGGTACTTTTTGACAGCTGTCAAAAAACATGTAGTTTGGCCATGCACTTTCTGAACCATCTGTTAGAGGAAACTGGAGACATTCTTGAGACAGCCTGAAAAGCATTTGCACACTGAATCAAAATCTTTACATATTCAAAATTTTGGCAGGAATCTTGGGAACAGCTATTTGAGTACACATTTGGGTGGCAGTTTGTTGGTGCGAAAGTGTTACAGGCAGTATTTGCAAACTTACTGTGCTGCTGTCTCGGTACTAGCTAAATAAATCATTAGATCCATCCACATTTGGCTGTCCGGTGTTGCTTGCAAGCTAAGTATTGCAACAGTCCTTTCTGCAGCACAACTTGTCACAAGAAGTACAATCATGTTTGGTGTGTCGGTCGAGTGCTGTGTGTAAATCAGAAATTGTAAGATATTTTGTGAGAATTGATGTTTAATTTAGGAAGTACTCTGCATCGTCATTAGGATGGAAATGTGGCATAGTCATGCAAGGTTTGCACACTGCTGTTATAGTGTCTTCATCACCTTTTTCCAATACATTTTGCAGGGACATTATTTTGTGGTACACTGACCACAGTATAAATGTTTTTAACAAGTTTTCTTACACAAAGAAAATGGCAGCCAAGTGTACAGAGGTCATTTACAAGTGCTCCCAGACATGTAGAGGTAATGGGAGGGCCAGCTTTGTTAGGTGCACAAAAGACCCCATTAGCACATTCATCAAATGTGTCCTTGGTTATTGATAGGTCATGCTTTCTCCTCTGTGTTGTGTGCTCTGTTTGTGAAACAGTGAAATATAATTGCAGTGTTGTTGTGACTGTGGGTCCCAATGGCATCGTTGTTCCTGGTGTAAAGGTTTGCCCTGTGGCGCATGGTGATGCTGATGCTGTGTTTGATTGACTGAAGCATGACAGTTCTGCTCCGTCAGGTTTTGTCGATCCTGCTGTGTGTGAACGACGACTGAAGCACGATAATACTGCTGAATGGGCTTTGGTGGATCCTGCTATGTGTGAACAATGACCTGAAGAATAATAATACTGTTCCATGGGCTTTGGTGGATCCTGCTGTGTTTGATTGGCTGGAGCATGGGAGTTCAGATGTAGCGTTTGTTGTTGGTTTTGCAGCGGTTCTGATGTGTTGAAATTTCTGTGAGTGGGCTGTCTTCTTTTTGGTGACATATTGTTGATGTACATGTATTGTTTTATTGTTTGTGTTGCATATAATTTTTTTTCTTATTTTTTTAAGTAGAATAGCATGACAGCAGTAGTATTTCAAACCAGTTGTCAGCACCCTGAGAGAATAAAAAGAAAATGTCATAATACATATTATAGAAATGTCTGTATTATAATGTAAATATCAAGATATGTATTACTTTATGATTGTTGTTGTTGTTATTATATATTTGCTTCGCAGACGCCCTAACCGGGTGACTTACACAGGTAACAAGTTAAGAGCAAATAGAAATTAAGATAAAGAGGGTTACATTAAGGTACATTTACAAATAAAGTACAGCTGTATATAAGACAATTACAATTAAGAACTAACAGAGCAGGTGGAAGAAGTGCAAACACACTTAAGTCCAGGTACAAGAATAAAAATAAATGTTTATTGTCAAAATATATGTATTAATTATCCTGAAAAAGTGTGAGACGTGGGGTTGGAAAAATAAGGAATATATAATGCCCTCATAGCTAAACTACCAGACCAGTCAAATTGTCCACTGCATATGAAATAGTTGTATTGTACCAATACAGAAGAGTATAATATGGTATTATTTTTAAAAGTTAGTCAGAAATATATTGGTAATGTATTGAACTGTGACTAAATCAGATTAGTCTTGTAATGTCTGTTGTAATGCAAGATCTGTTTTTGTAATTCAGCCTTTTGTAACAGGCATCTACTGTCTGTCATTTGTCTAGGCATATCTTGTCATGTAATTTTAGATTCACTAATCTTATATAGGAGTCTGATAAGCAGTGTATTTGCATAGGAGAAAAGTGTAACTGCAATGAAAGTGGACAGTGGAATTATTTATTGCAGTTAGCCACAAAACTTTGGCAGAAATATTGTGAACAAAGTTGTTGTGACAGATTACAGAAATCCAAGGGGAAGAACTGGTGGGAAGAGGAAGACTGAACTTAATAAGTTTGCTGAACTGTTGCATTTCAAAGCAAAATATACATGTTGGCCAAAATGATTAGATGCATAAATAAATGTTAACGATTTGAACGATTTGGAATTGTATATTTCCATCAATGGGAAGTATCCAGGTTTTTGAGAAATATGCCTCCTCATCGAATCAGTTCACTTTGTAGTTGCAGTTGTAGTTCATGTCCCTGAATGTGACACGGCTTCATGTCCCAGAATCCGAGCAGGCAATTGTATAGTTGAAGTATATAAATAATTGTAAACAAAATCTAATTTTAATTTATATATCACCTTTCTAAAAGAAATATTCCCAAACAAAAAGCAACAGAAATTACAGTAAAACACATTTCTACAATCACAATAAAATATATTGTAATTAACCACAGTTCCCACAGGCAGGGGCTTCTCACAGGGGGAGGTCAGACGCAAAGCCGGGACCTCTCGCACTGAAGCATAGCACCAGTATCACTGTACTAAAGAGCCTGCTCAAATGACAGGAGGCCATTCGGCCCATCTTGCTCATTTGGTTGTTAGTAGCTTATTGATCCCAGAATATCATCAATCGACATTGTCAATACCTTTTAGAATTTTGAATGCTTGAATCAGGTCTTAGTCTTCTTTGTTCAAGACTAAATAGATTCAATTTTTTTAGCCTGTCTGCATATGACATGCCTTTTAAACCTGGAATAATTCTGGTCGCTCTTTTTTGCACTCTTTCTAGAGCAGTGTGACAGGGTGCTAATGAGGTAATCGTTAGCCTTTCTCTCAATTCCTATCAAAATATGTCTTCATTGACGAAAATTGTTGGGGCTAAACGATGTATCTGAATGATCTCTTATGAATACCAACTGTTGTTAAGTAGGCGGCTATGTACGAAATCCGATCATGTACTCATGTTTTCTCATTTCGATAGACGTTGACCCTTTATGAATAGACCACAGAGAGACACCCACCAGAGTGCGGTGGGGGTCAGACATACTGAAAATAAAAAAGGTTAGGGTAAGTCTGAATATACTAGAAGAAATTATTGTGTGCTATGACTATGAAAGATTGTAACCATTAAATCATAATCAAGCACCTTTTTTCTTTTATTTTTCCAGTACTTAGTCTATTCAAATAGGTCATATCATCTTAATGTCTAAAGCTTTAACTTTACAAACATAACAACACAAGTGTCCAAGTCCAGTCAACCCTCCTAGGACCGACTGTGCTTTAATAACATAAGAAAGAACATAAGAATAATAAAAATGTATTTTTTTATAATGCCTTTCATAGTGGACCACCATCACAAGCACTTTACAAGACATGAGACTAGGGTGTGTGAACTATGCATCAGCTGCAGAGTCACTTACAAGAACGTCTCACCCGAAAAAGATCACCCGCAAGTGACTTGCTCGGGGTTACACAATGAGTCAATGGCTGAGCTGGGTACCTCCTGGTTACAAACCTGTTTCTTTAACCACTAGGCCACACAGCCTCCCATGAGAGCATAGTTTCCACTCATTGGCTTGTGCATAGTTGTGAGTAAGTGAGTTTCCACAGAAAAAGTATAAATAATATGTAGGGCTTTTTAAGAAAAGGTGATGCATCAGGGGCAATCACATTACATTGGTTCTATAATAGCAGTTATTTGTTTGTAAGGATAGACTCACCTGGGCCAGATCTTCAGAGGAGGCAATTGAGTACAATGGCAGTGTCTAATTTATATGCTGTAAAAGATGAGAACTTTTTACTATGCAATTTTGGAAATCAATTAAAGGAATCTGGGGGCATATACAGGTGCATTTGTTTGGTACTTATTTCACACTTGCATACTTTTTTTTTGCATTCTTGTTCCATTTTGGAAGATAATTACCTTAGGTTCCAGTGAGTTGTATTGCAGTCCAAGGTAGCAGTTCAATGTATTTATTACATGCATACATAAAATAACCAACCACTGAAGTAAATAAATACTTCAGCATAAAATGAATATTGATGATAACAGTTTAAATCTGATAGTGGCAATTAGCAAAACATGGAAAAAGCCCAGCTTTTCAGATTGTTATGATTATGAACTTGTATTCTGATTTGCCTTTCCCTTTTGTTTCAGTACTTCTACACAACGCAATTCCTTTTGTTGGATTTGGCTTCTTGGATAATGCCATCATGATTGTAGCTGTAAGTAAATTTTATTTATTATTTTTGTGCAACTATATATTGTAGTATACAAGTTTCAACAGCTGGAAAATGGTTTTGTTTAGCGCAAATGATTCACACATTGTACATATGAAACAGACTCATATAACTCCTGTCATGGCCTGACTGCATTGGCTTCCATTGCATTTTAAAATGTACTTTAAAATCGTACTCTTGACATATAAAGCACTAAATTTTCTATTACAAGAGCGATTCTGTCCCCATATAAACCTCTGCGCTTTTGGCTATGAAAAAACAAACGATTCTAGCTGGATTATTGATATCATTTGGCTTCCAAGCAGAATAAGCCTATTGTTCTTCAAATTATTATTATTATTATTTTCTTTCCTTCCGCCGCAATGGTAAATCTTGTAACAGCCCAAAAAATGAAAACCGTTGCAGGTAGAGACTCGTCATTTGGAACATTGGTAGATACCTATGGGAAGTTGCAAAAATACAGCGAATAGGTCACATGGTTTGGCAGCCGTATTAGATTTTGTATTTTTGGTAACTCATTTTGAAGACACTAAACAACAAAAAGCATCGCTGCTATTGCTCTCAAACTTCTCACATATGATGAGGGGGATGTGCAATTACACATATCACGTGACGTGACACATAGCCGCCATTTTTGGGTTCTGCATTTTAGCTTTAAAACGCAACTGGACCAATTGAGCTGAAACTTTCCAGGAATCATATTAAACATAAGAGCATCAAAAGTTATTAAAATGTTGAGTTTTTGTCAATCTAGGATGGCCAACATAAGAACATAAGAACATAAGAAAGTTTACAAACGAGAGGAGGCCATTCGGCCCATCTTGCTCGTTTGGTTGTTAGTAGCTTATTGATCCCAAAATCTCATCAAGCAGCTTCTTGAAGGATCCCAGGGTGTCAGCTTCAACAACATTACTGGGGAGTTGATTCCAGACCCTCACAATTCTCTGTGTAAAAAAGTGTCTCCTATTTTCTGTTCTGAATGCCCCTTTTTCTAAACTCCATTTGTGACCCCTGGTCCTTGTTTCTTTTTTCAGGCTGAAAAAGTCCCTTGCGTCGACACTGTCAATACCTTTTAGAATTTTGAATGCTTGAATTAGGTCGCCACGTAGTCTTCTTTGTTCAAGACTGAACAGATTCAATTCTTTTAGCCTGTCTGCATATGACATGCCTTTTAAGCCCGGAATAATTCTGGTCGCTCTTCTTTGCACTCTTTCTAGAGCAGCAATATCTTTTTTATAGCGAGGTGACCAGAACTGAACACAATATTCAAGATGAGGTCTTACAAGTGCATTGTACAGTTTTAACATTACTTCCCTTGATTTAAATTCAACACTTTTCACAATGTATCCGAGCATCTTGTTAGCCTTTTTTATAGCTTCCCCACATTGTCTAGATGAAGACATTTCTGAGTCAACAAAAACTCCTAGGTCTTTTTCATAGATTCCTTCTCCAATTTCAATATCTCCCATATGATATTTATAATGTACATTTTTATTTCCTGCGTGCAGTACCTTACACTTTTCTCTATTAAATGTCATTTACCATGTGTCTGCCCAGTTCTGAATCTTGTCTAGATCATTTTGAATGACCTTTGCTGCTGCAACAGTGTTTGCCACTCCTCCTACTTTTGTGTCGTCTGCAAATTTAACAAGTTTGCTTACTATACCAGAATCTAAATCATTAATGTAGATTAGGAATAGCAGAGGACCTAATACTGATCCCTGTGGTACACCAATGGTTAGCACACTCCATTCTGAGGATTTTCCTCTAATCAGTACTTTCTGTTTTCTACATGTTAACCACTCCCTAATCCATGTACATGTGTTTCCTTGAATCCCAACTGCGTTCAGTTTGAGAATTAATCTTTTGTGCGGGACTTTGTCAAAAGCTTTCTGGAAATCTAAATAAACCATGTCAATTTGCAATTTGCAATTATAAATTATCGATGTTGCATCCTCAAAAAAATCAAGCAAGTTAGTTAGACACGATCTCCCTTTCCTAAAACCATGTTGACTGTCTCCCAGTACCCTGTTAAATAGAGTTAGGCTTACTGAGCTGTAGTTACCTGGTTCAGTTTTGTTTCCCTTTTTGTGGATCAATTACGTTTGCAATTTTCCAGTCTGTCGGTACAACCAGACTGTGATCTTGGTTAGCGGTTTGTAAATTACTTCTTTCATTTCTTTGAGTTACTTAGGATCTCATCCGGCCCAGGGGATTTGTTTATTTTAAGAGCTCCTAGTCCCTTTAACACTTCTGCCTCAGTTATGCTAAAGTTTAAAACTGGATAGGAACTGGATGACATGTGGGGCATGTTGTCATTAAAAACTTGTGAAAAGTAATCATTTAACATATTTGCTATTTTTTTTTCTTCCTCTACGATTTTGCCATTTGTATCTCTTAAACATTTAATCTCCTCTTTGAATGTTCTCTTGCTGTTGTAATATTGGAAAAACATTTTGGAATTGGTTTTAGCTCCCTTAGCAATGTTCCTATAGCAACTTCCTTTTTGACTTGCATTTGCAGTTCTGTGTACTCTTTCTGTGTACTTTCTTTTTGGTCCTTTTTTAATGCTTGCCTTTTTTCGCTGAATATTTTTTTTAATTGATCTATTAAACCATTTTGGCAATTTAGTTTTACATTTAGATTTGTCTACTTTAGGGATATAATTGTTTTGCGCCTCTAGTACTACATTTTTGAAGAACAACCATCCTTTTTCTGTGGGTGTTTTCTCTATTTTACTCCAATCTACTTCTGTTAGTCTCTGTTTCATGCCTTCATAGTTTGTTTCTAAAATTGTAAACCTTAGCTTTAGTCAGAGGATTTAAAAAACACTTCAAATGAGACCATGTTGTGGTCTGAGTTTGCCAGTTTCTCTGACCTCTGTTTTAGTTATTCTATCTTCGTTATTTGAAAAGACTAAATCAAGGCATGCCTCCCCTCTAGTGGGTGCCTTCACAAATTGTGTTAGGAAGCAGTCATTTGTCATTTCCACCATTTCTATTTCAGTTTTATATGGGGGAAGTTGAAATCCCCCATTAGTATGGCTTCTCCTTTGCTACACACATTTCTAATGTCATTGTATAACAGATTATTGTGCTCACCGTCTGAATCTGGCGGTCTATAGCATGCTCCTATTATTATGCCTTTTGAATTTTTGTCTGTTATTCTGACCCATATTGATTCGGTTTTATTTTCTTTGTCCAGGTTTAACACCTGGGCTTCAAGACTGTTTCTTATGTATAGCGCTACCCCTCCTCCTCTTCTGTCCTGCCTGTCTTTCCTATACAGTGTATACCCACAAATATTATATTCGTCCCCATCACTCTCAGATAACCACGTTTCTGTAACACCTATCACATCATAGTTACCTGTTAGTGCAGTAGCTTCAAGTTCTAGAATTTTGTTTCTGATTTTGTTTCTGATACATGGACCAGTCTTGCTTATAACTCCTTACAGAGTGCAGATAGGGTCATCGTTACTATGTAAGACATATAGTAAGCCACTTATCCAACCTGATCAATTAACCACATCGCTAAATAAATAAATATTAAAAGTAGGCTATGAGAGTAATGACATTGGCAACAATTGCAGCATCTGCAATGGAAACAGAAAGCAAGCGTTGTAGCAATCAGACTTTTGATGAGTTCCCCTTAAGAGAGGTGAGCTGTGTAGCAGTGACAATTCAATAAACCAGTTAAAGTGTTTTAGTCTTTTTTTGTGCAATGTGTTTATATGATAAGGCACAAGTTTGTCAACACTGGCAATGTGTTTTTGTAGTTTTTAAATGCATTTGAATTAAAACAAAGCAAGCTTCATACATGCAATGCTCATTTGTTTAAAATAGCCTTAGCAATACTCAAACCAAGCTTCTTATTGGTTGTGTTGACAATATCAGGACAGCGCAGAGTACTGTGTCAGAGGTGTTTAAAAAGTAGAACTAGACACATAGGGACTTCAAAAGTTAAGAAAGAAGACATCAGTTGCACATCACTAGAACTAGTAATTCCAGATTGTATGATGACTTAATATTTGCCAGGGATGGGGAGCCCTCTATCTAAGTGTAGATTTTCCATAGCGATGGGTAAAATTAAGCCCATAATGCACTACTCCGTTATGCAAATTCTCTTTCACGGATATGGTCCAAATCCAAGTCAAATTGTTTTCTTTTTTTCATTTTGTTTTTTATTATTACTAAAATTGTTTAAAATATTTTATTTAAAAATCAAAATGTTTTAGTGTAATCAAATTTAAATGTTTGTTAAGTTGTTATAAGTAAAATAGTTTAAATTGACACCTGTAACACATTACACTATGCAATATGCAAAACTTGCTTCCAGAGTCCCAGCATAGGGGTGTCTACATACCACAACACCTGTTTTATAGAATCTTGGCGTCTAGTTTTTCAAACCATAAACTGTGATGAAGCAAGCTTAATATCTTAAGTAGCATTGGGATAAAGACATACCTATCTTCATGTTGGAAAGTAGGGCAAGGTCACTATTGCTGAAAGGAAGATGAAAAATGTAAATGTCACTGAAAAGCTAAAGAGGGTTCAAGACATTTTAGTAATTAATTGATTTTTGTTTTCATGTTTTTTAGGGAACACAGATAGAATTATCAATAGGAGTCATCTTCGGCATTTCAACCATGGCAGGTATGTGACTAATGTGATTTATTTTTCCTGTTCTAACAAAATTTAATCAGAGTTGCTGCAATATGTGCAGGTTGGAGGTAGTGTAATACAGTGGTTAACCAATCCCTGTTATGATACTAGATAATTCACACAGGAAATGTTTTGTCTCTGTCTACACCATATTTTTAGTCCCTACAAATGGCAGAAAATATAATAATCTCTAAAAGCTTAAAAGAGATACCACAAAGAAATGAATTGACTCAAAGTCGTCCAAGTAAGAAATAACCTACGACAGGGTGTGCAGTTAGACAATTCTTACCGCAAGCCCTGAGTGCATTGTGAGGCACGAGGCCGCAGGCCAAATACCTTCAGCCACCCAGGAAGTTTTTTTTTTTTTTTTTTTTTTTTTTTTAATAATTACACAAACTAGCTTTTTTAAGAAATAAAAGAAATATATTATGTATCCTTCCACTGAGAAAGAATTGTCCCTGAAGACTATTTCATTGTAACATATATTCTGTACTTTTTTATTTGCCATAATCATTACATTGAACATTGCCATTTAGAGTAACATTTTCGAGATGAAATGACATTTATGAATTCAAAGCAGACTGATTTACCACATCTGAGGGAGGACTCATGAAACAGCCAAACACTGCACTGCACTGGCACTCGAGGGAGGGACTTCCAAGTGTTTTGTGTATTTATTTATTTATTTTTTTGTCAGTTTGCGCAGTGCCGCAGTCCTCAACGGGTACAATAGAATTCTATTCCGAACCCGACCTTGTTTAAAAGTCCCAACAGTTGTGTCAGCAGAGAGTAGGAGAGATTTTGATTTTGTTTTAAATATGTTTCTGAAATCGGAGGGTAGTGGTGAGATTTATCTGTTTTATCAAATTTAAACATTGCATACTCGCTATTCAGTTTTATAAGGAGATATTTAGTTTAATAAGTAGATGCCACTGCTGCATATACAGTATATTACATGCTGAGTGAGACTTGCATGGTGATTTCTCAAATGGGTTTTGAATAGTGTTACTGCTACTGTTTGCCTCAGTTTTCTTTGTTATGTTCTCTGACTAAATAAATGCCACAGTATATTTGCCAATTTTTCTGTAATTCTTAGTGACAGAGATGGAAAAAAAAACAAATTGTTGAGTGATTTAAATGCTGTTTGTATGTTGTCTTTTATACCTACAGAAACACTGTTTAGGTAATTGTTACTATTAAGGCGTAGTAATATTTAATAGATCAGGTAAGTAAGTTGGTCTATGATGTCATAGCCATGCGGTAAGACAATTATTACCGTATGGTCGTGTGATCTTGTTCAGGCAATCATAGCACTTAATTTATCCAAGCGATTTTATAAATCAAAGTATATTGACTGATAAAAGTTTCAAGCTTCTAAATTATTGGACTCTAAATACTGTTTAAAATGAAGTGTGTGATTTTATGTGAGGCAGTATCCATAGTACTTCATTAGCCATTGTTACCCAAGTAATTATACAATATTTGTAGGGTAATGTTGTTGTTGTTGTGGGAACCTTTCATCTTTAAAATACAAGAATGCTCCATTAAATTGAAAGATACATGTTAGCTCTGCCCATATTTTCTCTCTGTTGAACTGTGTTGTTTAACGTGTACACCCCTGACAATGTTCTGACAACTGAAGCAATCCTATCCAGACAGCACACTGGTATATGTCACATGACTCTGTCTGCTCCAGTGAAATAAAGGGTAAAATGGACACTATGACAGCCAAAGTATATACATTAATATTGAAGACTATGATTTTTTTAAACAAAGTTACAAACTGGAATTACAAGCTACTGTACTCTGCTCACCAAGATTCACATTTTGCTATCTTGTTGTTACCTTTATTAGAACATAAGAACATAAAGTTTACAAACGAGAGGAGGCCATTCGGCCCATCTTGCTCATTTGGTTGTTAGTAGCTTATTGATCCCAGAATCTCATCAAGCAGCTTCTTGAAGGATCCCAGGGTGTCAGCTTCAACAACATTACTGGGGAGTTGATTCCAGACCCTCACAATTCTCTGTGTAAAAAAGTGCCTCCTATTTTCTGGTTTCTTTTTTCAGGCTGAAAAAGTCCCTTGGGTCGACACTGTCAATACCTTTTAGAATTTTGAATGCTTGAATTAGGTCGCCACATAGTCTTCTTTATTCAAGACTGAACAGATTCAAATCCTTTAACCTGTCTGCATATGACATGCCTTTTAAGCCCAGAATAATTCTGGTCGCTCTTCTTTGCACTCTTTCTAGAGCAGCAATATCTTTTTTTATAGCGAGGTGACCAGAACTGCACACAATATTCAAGATGAGGTCTTATTAGTGCATTGTACAGTTTTAACATTACTTCCCTTGATTTAAATTCAACACTTTTCACAATGTATCCGAGCATCTTGTTAGCCTTTTTTATAGCTTCCCCACATTGTCTAGATGAAGACATTTCTGAGTCAACAAAAACTCCTAGGTCTTTTTCATAGATTCCTTCTCCAATTTCAGTATCTCCCATATGATATTTTAAAGTACATTTGTATTTCCTGCGTGCAGTACCTTGCACTTTTCTCTATTAAATGTCATTTGCCATGTGTCTGCCCAGTTCTGAATCTTGTCTAGATCATTTTGAATGACCTTTGCTGCTGCAACAGTGTTTGCCACTCCTCCTATTTTTGTGTCGTCTACAAATTTAACAAGTTTGCTTACTATACCAGAATTTAAATCATTAATGTAGATTAGGAATAGCAGAGGACCTATTACTGATCCCTGTGGTACACCACTGGTTACCACACTCCATTCTGAGGTTTTTCCTCTAATCAGTACTTTCTGTTTTCTACATGTTAACCACTCCCTAATCCATGTACATGTGTTTCCTTGAATCCCAACTGCGTTCAGTTTGAGAATTAATCTTTTGTGCGGGACTTTGTCAAAAGCTTTCTGGAAATCTAAATAAACCATGTCATATGCTTTGCAATTATCCATTATGAATGTTGCATCCTCAAAAAAATCAAGCAAGTTAGTTAGACACGATCCTTTCCTAAAACTATGTTGATTGTCTCCCAGGACCCTGTTACCATATAGGTAATTTTCCATTTTGGATCTTATTATAGTTTCCATAAGTTTGCATATAATAGAAGTCAGGCTTATTGGTCTGTAGTTACCTGGTTCCGTTTTGTTTCCCTTTTTGTGGATCGGTATTACGTTTGCAATTTTCCAGTCTGTCGGTACAACCCCTGTGTCAAGAGACTGCTGCATGATCTTGGTTAGCAGTTTGTAAATTACTTCTTTCATTTCTTTGAGTACTACTGGGAGGATCTCATCTGGCCCAGGGGATTTGTTTATTTTAAGAGCTCCTAGTCCCTTTAACACTTCTGCCTCAGTTATGCTAAAGTTATTTAAAACTGGATAGGAACTGGATGACATGTGGAGCATGTTGTCAGTATCTTCCTTTGTAAAAACTTCTGAAAAGTAATCATTTAATATATTTGCTATTTTTTTTTCTTCCTCTACGATTTTGCCATTTGTATCTCTTAAACATTTAATCTGTTAAATTGTTAACTTTATTTCCCAACCAGGAAAAAAAAAATCGAATACGATCATTATCATCATGACTCGGATTAAAAAAAAAAAAAAAAAAAAAAAAACGCTTTCTGTAGGCCCTATGATGTGTATAAACATAGCATGTTAATATCGCTTTTTTCATTTCTTTTTATGTGATTAATAAAATGTACCGGCAATTTTATTTTAAATGTGTGGTGCTTGCTTACAGTATGGAGTGCAGTCTCGGGTCCAAACCGTCAGCCGAGTGTAGATGTACTACTTACTTCCTCGCTATATGGCCTTCATTATACGATTAAATACTGATTAAAAAAAAAAAAAAATCAAACTGCTGCTGATGTTGACTTTTACAGCTCTAAATAAGGAACCAATAGTTAAATTAACATTTGCAATTGAAACAAAACTGAAACTTTGTTAATGCGCTTTTTTGGGGGGGAGGGAGGGAGTTGTACTGTAGTACTGTACTTGTAATTCCTTAACTTACTCCAGCAGCTTATATTGTTTGTTTTGGATTGTCTTTTTACTATAGCGAACAAAAGGCTTTGGACCCAAACAGGGTTGTTATAGCGAGGGTGTACTGTATTTAGTATTTGACTTGTACGTTTAATAGATGACACTTGCACATTTGAATATGTAATGCATGCACATTTGTGTTTTTTTTTGTTTTGTTTTTTTTCACCTCCCATAATGTGCAACATTTAACATTTATCATCCCTTACAAAAAAGCAGTATACTGCAAGTATACTTGTGCTAGTTTTAGTATACTATTGGTACCAATATACTGTCTTATTTTGACACAAGTATACTTGCAGTATACCATTTTTTATATTCTTTTTGTAAGTAATGCAATGTAGTTCTTAAATGTTGGACATTTCTCAGATTGTATCTTACTTCTGTTTTACATACCTGTATTGTCTCTTGCTAGATATGCACCTCCGGATTCTGACAAATGCTTTTAGAAAACCAGGAGCAACTTCTGCTCTAGATCAAAAAACTATAATAGTCTGTGGCTGCCCGCCTATGTGGATAACTATCAAAAAACTAGTAGAAACTAACTAAAACACAGGTCTTGGAAAAACAAATGGAAGTGTGGAAAAAGTATGGAATTTTTATGTTGAAAAAGTGTATGAACCCTGTATAATGGACATTTTTATTGCCTGTGTACACTTTTCTATATTAAATTACACACCGCTTTGTAGTCTTCCTATACTTAAAGAAAAACTGCCATTTAAAAATGTGACATTTTGAAATCAAACATGAAATACTGTGCTTCTGTTATGGCTTCTGGTAGACTTTAGTGAGTTTTTTTTTAATTTATTTTAGTGCTAATAGAACTCCACTGCAGTCTAGTTTTTCTTTAGTTCCAAAGTTGCTTTTGCAAGATTGCCTCTACTGATTACCATTACAGATTGTAGTTAGCTAGTGTTCTTACTGTTAAGGTAGCTCGAAAACATGCAGAACACAACTTACAATGTATATCCCCTTCATGTAGGCATTAGGGTAGCAGTGATACAAGATTCCCTTTCAATTCGAAATGACCACCACTACATTAGGTATGGGATATTCCTGCCCTTCGGGTAGGTATTGCTGAGCTGTATATACCAGAGCTGCCGATAGGCCCCTTCCTGTGATGACACACTCAGTTCCACCTACCGAGGAAATAAAACCATCACTCACAGGAAGTTCCTCCTCTTTTTCCCTCTCAAGATGATAAGGTAAGACCTCTGTGTTGAGCTGAACGTGTTGATAGAAAAGAGCTTCTTGAATCGATTAGAGTCGCTTGTATTTCCCTTGCATTCATACTGAAAGCCGGCTAGCTGCTTTCCTGGAATAAATGACTTAAAAAAGACCAAGTCCTTTATTGCCTTTCTGTCTTTCGGTGGCCTCCTCGCTTGCATGGTAGGCTGCTCTTTATATCTGTCTGTTGTATGTGAGTGACTGCCTGTGCAGTCATCCATGAATGATTGTCTTTGTCCTCCTCGGGGCTAGGCCTTGCCGTATCCCCGCTGTCGAGTGACCCTCCCAGCTGCACTCTCCTCCACGGGGCTAAGCCTTGCTGCATTCCCGCTGTCGAGTAGACCCTGCAGGCCTCACAGAGTTGAACCTTGTAAACAAACAGTTTCTCCCTTTACTATCTTTCTACCGTGTTTTATTGTCTGCTTAAACTAGCCCACCGCGGCTTTGGCCCTGTGTTCCCCCCTGGTACATGCTACACGCTGACCAGGTGTGTGTGTGTGTGTGTGTTGACTATGCTGTTAGGGTAGGCACATTGCGTAGTGGCCTCCTCAATGCTGCAGTACCGTGGCGCGCTCATAACTATTAACTCGGGACACAGGTGCCCACCGCCTCAACGGTAGTGCACAACAGACCTCGGTAGTGCATGATACCTCTAGCACTCTTGTACGATTATGCACGTTACGCAGTTCACATAATGTATGGTACCTGGTATGCACGGTGCTTGGGACGCACAGTGCAAGCAGTGCACGTTGCATAGGCACTGCTCAACCTAGCGTGTAGCTCAAAATGCTGCACAGTACCCAGTGTAAAACAGGATAATCGGTGTGCACATAAACTGGTACTATATGGTACTCGGCGCACAGTGTTAATATCCTTGCTGCAACGCTAGTGGGTGTACACACTACGTTAACACTTACCAGTGTTCAACACAGTGTAAGCAGTGCTTCAGTGCTAATGCACAAAGCCAGGCCCATGTCAGGGTCCCATCCCTGTACAGCCTGCATGTAGTGCTTACGGTACTCTGCATACAGTGCTTGGTAAGCAGATGTCTAGTATGTCAGTGTGCATAGCGCCCTCGGGTGCTCGGTGCCGTCTGCCTGTAGATGGTGCTCCACTCCGCTGTAGGATATGCGCTGCTAGGCTAGACACCCTTGTCCAGTTAGTATGCTGCGTTTACTCTTTTTCTGTGTAATAGCCTACATCGCGTTGCAATTGCAGTCTAGTTAAAACCTTACAGCGCTCGCTATTGCAGTTCAAAAAGAAAAAGAGACGCGTGATCCTCCACCGGACCCCAGCTCTGCCGTGCCCCGCTGTGGAGTTGACTCTGCTGGACTGCCTCAGCCCGCCCTCTCAGTGCGCTTAAAAATGTCAGTTCACCCGCGTTGCCATGGTGTCTGTTTATTACCCTCACAGCTTGCTGTTGTGTGTATGTATGTGTGGTATTATTTCACTTTCTTGGAGTTTAGAAATAAAAAAATAATACAAACGTGATTCCTCCACTGTTGAGTTGCATACGCCGGCTTGTTTCAGCCCGCATACTTGGTGGGTTTCAAAAACAAGACAAAATCATTTACTTGCGTTGCCGTGGTGACTGTTATATTTTACCCACAGAGCTTGCTGTGGTGTGTGTGTGTATTTGTTTCTTTACTGCCTTGCATTTAGAAATAAGTAAATAATAAGCATGATTCTTCCACAGGAACCCAGCTCTGCTGTATCCTGCTGTTGAGTTGAATCTGCCGGGTTAAGAACATAAGAACATAAGAAAGTTTACAAACGAGAGGAGGCCATTCGGCCCATCTTGCTTGTTTGGTTGTTAGTAGCTTATTGATCCCAAAATCTCATCAAGCAGCTTCTTGAAGGATCCCAGGGTGTCAGCTTCAACAACATTACTGGGGAGTTGATTCCAGACCCTCACAATTCTCTGTGTAAAAAAGTGTCTCCTATTTTCTGTTCTGAATGCCCCTTTTTCTAAACTCCATTTGTGACCCCTGGTCCTTGTTTCTTTTTTCAGGCTGAAAAAGTCCCTTGGGTCGACACTGTCAATACCTTTTAGAATTTTGAATGCTTGAATTAGGTCGCCACGTAGTCTTCTTTGTACAAGACTGAACAGATTCAATTCTTTTAGCCTGTCTGCATATGACATGCCTTTTAAGCCCGGAATAATTCTGGTCGCTCTTCTTTGCACTCTTTCTAGAGCAGCAATATCTTTTTTATAGCGAGGTGACCAGAACTGAACACAATATTCAAGATGAGGTCTTACTAGTGCATTGTACAGTTTTAACATTACTTCCCTTGATTTAAATTCAACACTTTTCACAATGTATCCGAGCATTTTGTTAGCCTTTTTTATAGCTTCCCCACATTGTCTAGATGAAGACATTTCTGAGTCAACAAAAACTCCTAGGTCTTTTTCATAGATTCCTTCTTCAATTTCAATATCTCCCATATGATATTTATAATGTACATTTTTATTTCCTGCATGCAGTACCTTACACTTTTCTCTATTAAATGTCATTTGCCATGTGTCTGCCCAGTTCTGAATCTTGTCTAGATCATTTTGAATGACCTTTGCTGCTGCAACAGTGTTTGCCACTCCTCCTACTTTTGTGTCGTCTGCAAATTTAACAAGTTTGCTTACTATACCAGAATCTAAATCATTAATGTAGATTAGGAATAGCAGAGGACCTAATACTGATCCCTGTGGTACACCGCTGGTTACCACACTCCATTCTGAGGTTTTTCCTCTAATCAGTACTTTCTGTTTTCTACATGTTAACCACTCCCTAATCCATGTACATGTGTTTCCTTGAATCCCTACTACCCCTCCTCCTCTTCTGTCCTGCCTGTCTTTCCTGTATATATATAGTGTATAACCTACTCGGTTCACTGTTTAAAAAAAAAAAAAAAAAAAAAAAAAAAAAACAGTCGCACGTGCTGCCGTGGTGACTGTTATTTTACCCTCACAACTTGCTGTTGTGTGTATGTGTTTTTTTTTTTTTTTTTTTACTGCTTTGCAGTTTCAAAAGAAAAAGTAATAGCAGCGTAATCACTCCACCGGGACCCAGCTCTGCAGTGTTCCGCAAGGCGCATCGGCAGGTAGAGAACAAGACGTTGGCGTCAGCTGTACTCGCCAGGCTGTCCGGCTGGGCGAATGGTTTATCACACTGGACCGAAAGAACGTGGATTGTACGTTCCTATGGGACCAGCACACAGGAAGTATCTCCTCTCTCCTTAGCCCTTCACACGTTTTCGAAGTGCATGTATGTCATCCTAGTTCCCTTGCAACTGCAAGTGATCAGGGTGATGAATTACCTGGATGACTGGTTGATCTGCCCAGTCGCAGGAAGGAGCCATGGCCAACACAGCTGTCTGTGATGAAGCATCTGTTTGAGGCTGGGTCTCACCATCAACAATGCCGGAGCCAATTAATACCGGTGTAAAGTATGGTCTACTTGAGTCTCCGGCTGGATTCCCTTACGGTGCAAGCTGCCATTTGCAACTGTCTGTGCATGTTCAGTAATGGTTCACAGTACAATTGGTGTTGTGTTAAAAACTATTGGGTCTGAAGGCCACGGCTTTATCACCCATCCAAGTTAGGTTACTCCACAAGCGCCCGATCCAAGTGTGGCTCGGTGCCTTCGGCTGCACCCCAAGCGCGACAGACACCGTCGGCTGACCATGTCTCGCCTATGCTGGGAAGCTCTATGTTGGTGGAGGCTCAAGGATAGGAGTGATACACAACTGTCAATTGGTGATTTCAAACGCACCAACTGTGGGAGATTCCACTTCACTTGGATCTCCTCAGTCAGACTGAAAGGCTGTTTTTGGCACCCAGGCAGGTTCCGGCTATGGGTCTGGCCCCTGAAAGGGATCGCTGGCTAGCCCTAGGGCTATCGATGTGGTTGTGGGTATTCTGCAGAGCACTAGGACAGACTCCACTAGGTCTTTGTATACTTGTAAGTGGAATTATTTTCAGGCTTGGTGTCTGACTAGGAACCATGACCCCATTACTTGCCCTATGCCAGTCATTTTGTGGTTTCTGCAAGAACTGCAAGATGCTGGAAGGTCACCTTCCACCTTGAAGGTGTATTTAGTGGCTATCTCTGCTTGCCATACCACCATAGATTCTATGTCTCCAGGTGCGCATTTTTTGGCTACTCATTTCCTTAAAGACGCACAGCGATTACGCCCTCCTAGGAGCACTGTTCTCCCCGAATGGAGCCTTATAATTGTACTAGAGGTTTTCACAAAGGCCGCGTTTGAGCCCTTACACTACATAGAGCTGAAGTCTCTGTCTATGAAGACAGCCTTGCTCTTGGCTATCACCTCCGCTAAGTGGATCAGCGAGCTGCAGGCGCTGTCTGTGCACAACTTCTGTATGCGTATTTGGGAGGATGGCAGCAGGGTGTTTCTGCGCACCAACCCTGCTTTCCTCCCCAAGGTGATCACAGCCTTCCACATTAAACAGCCTGTGGGATTGGAGTCCTTCCTTCCACCTCCGTTTGCTTCAACAGAGGGTGAGAGATTGAATTTCCTCTGCTTAGTGCGGGCATTGAGATGCTATGTGCATAGGACAAGAGCTCTGTGTCAATCTGACCTGCTCTTCGTCTGTCACGGGACATGGACCCTAGGACAGCCCCTCTGTAAGCAACGTCTATCACACTGGATTGTGGACACAGTCTAGACTGTGTATAATGGTGCTGGCTTGCCCCCACCAGGTAGGGTAGCCGCACACTTCACTAGAGGGTTGGCTACATCCTGGGCCCTTTTCAAAGGTGCGTTGATGTCTGACATTTGTACTGCGGCTAGCTGGGCTACACTGCATACTTTCTCCAGGTTCTACCGTATTAATGTGGTAGACCCTGCCTTGCCTTCTGTAGGCACAAGGGTCCTTGAGGGTTTAAGTTAACACCACTAACCTCTGGGTTAGACAGTGTTGTGCGTCCCTCATATGCTGCCGTTCCTTCTCCCTCACGATAGCATTGGTATACATTATCCCATACCTAATGTAGTGGTGGTCGTCTTCGAATTGAAAGGGAAAGTTAGGTTACTTACCGTAACCCTGGTTTCCTTAAAGAGAAGATGACCACCACCCGCGAGGTAGCTTCCTTCGCCCTCACTGGTTCGAGGGAAAAAGCGAATCTTCCTGCGAATGACGGTTTTATTCCCTCGGTAGGTGGGACAGAGTGTGTCATCACAGGAAGGGGCCTTTAAGCAGCTCTGGTATAGCGAGCTCAGCAATACCTACCCGAAGGGCAGGAATATCCCATACCTAATGTAGTGGTGGCCAACTTCGAATTGAAAGGGAACAAGGGTTACGGTAAGTAATCTAATGTTTTTCATATCAGGATACAAGCTGAACAGAAAATGACGATATCATTTATCATGACAATGTCAGGATCATGTGATATAGAACTTTATTTATTTTTTGATAATTTTAAAGAAAGGAACATTTGTATTAATGTCAACAATAACAGTATAGTATAGAATTTAGAAGTTCAAATATATATATATATATATATATATATATATATATATATATATATATATATATATATATATATATATATATATACATACACACACACACACACACACACACACACACTGTATATATACAGTGGCTCTCAAAAGCATCCCCCTTGGACTTTTTATTGTGTTACAACATGGAATCATAATGGATTTAATTAGGAGTTTTTGCCACTGATCAACACAAAAAAAAGTCCATAATGTCAAAGTGAAAAATAAAATCTACAAATTGTTCTAAATTAATTATAAATATAAAAAACAGAAAATAATTGATTGCATAAGTATTCACCGCCTTTGCTATTACACACCTAAATAAGCTCTGGTGCAACCAACTGTCTTTAGAAGTCACATAAATAGTTGAATGGAGTCCACCTGTGTGCAATTAGGTGTTTCACATGATTTCAGGTTAAATACACCTGTCTCTGGGAGGTCTCGCAGTTGGTTAGTACATTTCCTAACAAAAACTACATCATGAAGACGAAGGAACATTCAAAACAAATTCGGAATAAGGTTCTTCAAAAGCACCAATCAGGGGTAGGATATAAGAACATTTCCAAGGCACTGAATATCCCCCGGAGCACAGTAAAGTCCATTATTAAGAAATGGAGAGAATATGGCAACTGTGAATCTGTCTAGAACAGGCCGTCCTCAAAAACTGAGTATCCGGGCGAGAAGGGCACTAGTCAGGGAGGCCACCAAGAGGCCAATGGCAACTCTAAAGGAGTTACAGTCTTCCACGGCTGAGCTGGGAGACACTGTGCATACGGTAACAATAGCCTGGGTGCTTCACAAAACTGGCCTTTATGGGAGAGTGGCAAAAAGAAAGCCATTGTTGAAAAAAACTCACATCAAGTCTTGGCTACAGTTTACCAGAAGGCATGTGGGAGACTGAGACCAAGTGGAAGAAGATTCTATGGTCTGATGAGACGAAAATAGAGCTCTTTGGCCTCAATGCCAAGCGCTGTGTTTGGCACAAGCCTAACATCGCACATCATCCTGAGAACACCATCCCTATCATGAAGCATGGTGGTGGCAACATCATGCTATGGGGATGCTTCTCAGTGTCAGGGCCTGGAAAGCCTGTGAAGATAGAGGGCAAAATGGATGCAGCAAATTACAAAGAAATCCTGGATGAAAACCTGTTGAAGTCTACAAGAGACCTGGGACTTGGGAGAAGATTCATCTTCCAGCAGGACAATGACCCTAAACATACAGCCAAAGCCACACTGGAGTGACTTAAAAACAAAAAGGTCAATGTCCTGGAGTGGCCCAGTCAAAGTCTGGACCCAATTGAGAATATGTTGTAAGAGTTGAAAATTGCTGTTCACCAAAGGTCCCCATCCAACTTGACGGAGCTTGAGCAATTTTGCAAAGAAGAATGGGCAAAAATTTTGCAGTGTTCAGATGTGCAAAGCTGGTAGAGACTTATCCAAATAGATTCATGGCTGTAATTGCTGCCAAAGGTGGCTCTACCAAATATTGACTCAAGGGGGTGAATACTTATGCAATCAATTATTTTCTGTTTTGTATTTGTAATTAATTTAGAACAATTTGTAGATTTTATTTTTCACTTTGACATTATGGACTTTTTTTGTGTTGATCAGTGGCAAAAACTCCTAATTAAATCCATTTTGATTCCATGTTGTAACACAATAAAATGTGGAAAAGTCCAAGGGGGGTGAATACTTTTGAGAGCCACTGTAAGTGTCAAACGGATTTATTTAACCCAGTGCAGTAAAAAAAAAAATCACGTTTTAATTTTGGTAGTACACTACTGGTAAGATTTATGGCATTATATAACTTAAGGGACCTCTCAACAAGGATGGAATAAGGGGTGAAAAATTAATCGTGAATTTAGGAATTTGAACCACTGTAAGCTGAAATAATACAATATGCAGGAGGTTTTGACTCAGGGCAGGTTTAAAGTTGTAGACTGAAAACATATTTTTTTTTACAGCTGCTGCACTTGGAAATCTTGTTTCTGATTTAGCAGGATTAGGGTAAGTACTGAAAGGTCAAGGAATCCCACTTTCTCAGTTTAAATCTTGCTTGCTACTTTTAATTTGAATGGTTAGTAAAGGGGCTACCAGACTGCAGTTTTGTGTAATTTTCTTCTCATGATAGCTATTTTTATTTTTATTGCTAATTTTACAGTTTGTGCAATTGTATCAGTTTGGCCATTCTGGAAGCTAGGTCTCCAAATCAATTTTTTTTGCACACCCTAAAGAAGCACACTTTGTTTTCAGTACAGTAAGTAATATGATTTCTACTACTGTTTTGCTACATTAATAAATAGTTAAACAGTTATTTAAAAGTAAAATTAAAAGTATATTTGCCTTTTACATTAATCTTAAAAAAAACAAATTATTCAAGCAAAAGCTGTATTTATGATATATGTAATTTGTGCTTATAGATATCTTTTTTGTATTTAGTCTTGCAGGATATGTTGAAGCACTTGCCTCAAGACTTGGTCTACAAATACCTGATCTAACTCCAAAGCAAGTGGACATGTGGCAAACAAGACTGAGTGCCCATACAGTGAGTGTTTTTATTTTATTAATATTTCACTTCAGAGCTCTTACTACACATTTGATGCAGGTCCCCGACTAGCTTGCAGGATGGCTAAGCCATTTACCTGCCAAATAAACAACATAAACCACACAGGTTTAAAACGGCACTTACAGAACCTATATGACTGCTCGGAAACACAGCACCCCACCTGCTTCCTTCTACTCAGCAGCCCTGTGCAGACTAACTGCACCTATTTAATACCCTGCACGTGGTTCTAATTTACAATGTGACATTTGTGCGGGTGATAATTAACTGTAAAACAGTTAAATAATTAAACCAAAACGTGCATTTGCTTTTGGCAGGAAGGAGATTAATTAACCCCCTCCCTGCTCTCTTACTATAAATGTCTGTAAAATGTAAACTGTGCAGAGAAGTAACTATTTGTAACTGTAACAAGTAAGTAATAAGTTATTGTAACTAGTTACAATTTTGTTCAAGGTCTTGTAACAGTGTTTGTAGATTACCTATTGTGCAGTTTCAGAAGAAACCTGTTGTAGCAAACATGTATTTTCATTTAAACACATGAGGTACTACACTAGATTACATTTTCCAGAACGTATGTTACCGTTTACTCCAGATATCATTTGAAAGGTGTCTTAAGGGTCAAAGCATCTTACTAACTGCAAAGCATGTCAGATATTAGGGGAAACACCTGGTTGGCTACCGAGGAAAGGACCTGAACTATGGAAACTTTCACTCGGCAAGTGAAATAACCAGGAAGGAAGACTAACTGAAAACAAGGCTGTATTTGAGACCTGTGTAGTGATTGGGTGTGCATGAAATAGAAAATGTATGGAATTATAGCTCCACTTTAAGTCATCTAGTAAAAAGAGAATTAAGGGACTAGACCTCTTTCAGAATGAAAAAAAAACTTCATTATCTAAATACTGGATCACATTTTTACAGCTGTTTTCATTCTTAACTAAGAGGTGCCTTACGTGCCTAATTTCTGATGTATAGTCTATTAAATAATGAATAAACTTTAAATGACATTCTACAGAGAGGTCATTTATTTTGGTTACTTCCTCACAAATTTCACTTTTACATTTAAATTCTTAAAGACTAACAAACTGTCCTTTTTTTTCCTTTGTTTCAGGGCAAAGCCATAGGAGTGTTTATTGGCTGTGTGTTAGGAATGTTCCCTCTATTGTTCCTCTCAGGAGATGAAGATGAAAAACTGGAAACAAAAAAGTAATGCAGCGATCGATAGACTTGAAAGGCAAAAAGCTGATTTTACCTCAATTGGAAACAACCAATGCCTCTCAATAGGAAGGAAGAACAAACTAACCCCATACAGTACGAGTACAAGTAGTTCTACTCTATATAGTAATGTATCTCAATGCAAATGCAGGCCTAGGTTAAATAGAACACTAACAATGAGCATGACTTGCTTTTCTTATTTAATATGCTGTTTTCTTATTAAAAAAAATTAAACTCTCAAACAATATCTGGAAACAAAAAAATATTTGTATAAAAGAGAGTAATGTTGGATTGTCTTTAATATAATGCAGTTTATCATGATGGTCTTTGATGACTGTTTATTATTGAACTATTATTTTAAAATAGTTTGTCTAGCTCCCATTTTGGATTTTAAATGTTGAAATTTTGTCTTTGTCTTAACTTCTATGTGATCTTGGGGTCCCAAAACACCATTGGAATCTGTGTTGTTTAAAATACCAATCTAAATGATAGACGTTTGTCTGTTTAACAGTACCTAAAGTCTAAATTGTTTGAGATGTTGATGAATATGGACAGAAGAATACTAGCCAACATTTAGATAGCAATTTCAATAACATTGTTATTATTCAGTTTTTTCTAACCTGTAAAAGTACCATTACAGGCTTAGGGTTGTGCTATTTTGGTATATGACCTTTTCATGCAGTAGCTCTAACATGTCTGAGACAAATGTCATTCAAATGCAACCACTCCTGAGAATTGAGAAATAAAGAGAACTGAGAACTAATATTGGAGTTAAAGGACAATATGCCTTGAGCACACAACATTATATAAGGTATCAACACTTCACATGTGCAGGTCACTCACAGATTTCTAACTGCAAGGCAGTTAAGTTACCAAGTTATTCAATGTACAGTATAGTTCAAAAAATATTTATGTAGCATCTTTCATAGTGGACCACCATCACAAAGTGCTTTACAAGATAGTGAGGAACAATGGATAATACATTTAATATATTAAAATACAGGGTATAGTACATTAAGTACAAACAGTAAAAAAATTGCAGGTAGAAGGAAGATTTGACTGCAGAGGAGAGTTTACTATCCAGAAGTACACCAGGGCTTCGTACAGTGGGGAAAGGCAGCAGACAGTTTCCGATGTTCAAGGCAGCAATATTGAGATTCTTGAGTTGAGTTTTTGATGCTACTAGAAGATCAGATTTGTTAGAGTTGGCTGAGGAAAATTGGCAGACATCTAGGCCTTGATGTCTTGGATGCAAGCCGAGAGCCGGACCATGGCAGAGGGACATCCAGGGTCTAGTTTAAGGTAGAGATCCGTTTCATCTGCATAGGAGATCTCCAAACTATGTAAGGTGAACTCTTGAACTGATATTATTGTTTCTGGTACCAGGGATGACCTGAACACAGCTGCATATGAATACAGTACAAGTATATGAATAATACATAGAAAGATTTCATATATAATTTCTACTTTGGTTTAACTATTCCAATCCTGGGTTAAAAATATGTCCCTTTTAACATCAAAATACCTTCTTAATAGGTTGTCTTCATTACATGTATAGTTGTGATTTAACAATTAACAAAGTCATGTTGGATAAAGGCTGGTAGGAGGTTCATAGCAAGCTTGTAAGTCAGAAATTATAAATCCAATTAGTTTCATGTAACTCTAGGCTATCAAATATAGTAGAATATAACAGTCCTATGTTGGACAATCAATGCTTTAAACTAAACATGACTTCTCTCCGTTTCTATAAAAATCATGTTCAGGCAAGTTCCAAACTGCTTGCTTCTCGGTCAAGTTCATCATTAACAAAAGAGCCTTCTGTAAGCATTTTCTCAGACTTATGACATTTTTACTAAATCTAAACATGGTCTACCCGACTGGTTTTTATCAAGTCTTCATTAATTCCTATGATTTATGAAGCCATGTCTCATCTACCACCGACTCTTGTACTATGATGTATTGTTTATCATGTAAAAGATCACTCATTATAAAAATCTTGGATTTCAAAACCCCACAACCAGTCTAACTTGCATTAGTGGCTAAGAGTCCTTCAACTACCCCCGCTTGGCCCTTCAAGCAAACAAGGTTACAAAAAATAAATTACCTTCTCTTACTATAGCCTGACACAGACTAGTACCTTTGTTTTGACTGAAGTTTTTCTTCGTTAATTTCTGTTAGTCTTATTTTCAAATTTTTATAATCTTTCTACTAAGAGACTTCTTATTGTTCTTTCATTAAAGTAAAAATCATGACTATTTCCTTTAATTCAATTCCAACTGTCCCTAGATTTGTTTGCTATTTTCATAGGGTCGGCTACTCTCCTATGCTTCACTGAATTGGAAGCCGCCTTTGGCATTCATGTTACTTAGAGATTCTGCTTCTTGATAAGAGAGACTCAAGACTTCAGCATGCCAGCATGATCTTTTAGCAATGAACTCTCCTACACAGACTTCATCCAATTCCACTAATATTCTTACTGGTTACAAATAACATGTTAACCAATAATACAGTAGACTAACAGGTTATATCATGTTATATTAAAACGAACAGAAATAACATAAGTTATAAGTAGGGTACTTCATTTTAGATTCTCCCAGTTATATCAAGCAAATCATCCCTATTCCAGCAGGATTCAACTTCCCTTTCCAGTTCAGCTCTTAGTAGTTCTGCCACGACAGGACGAGCCAGCCCTCTCTTCACATCACAGGTATGATAGACAACAGCCTTTGATACATGCAAGGTATCTGGACACCTCTAGCAGGGATTTTTTTTTTGAACATGTGTCTTTTGTTTTCTAGAAAATAGTAATACATGAACAAATGACTACAAAACGAATAGAGGGCGCTCTAAAACATACAAGGTAATGCAGTGACAGGAATATAAAATTAATTAGCAATCCAAAATGATAGATATTGTATGTATGCATACATTTAAAAAAAAAAAAAAAAAAAAAAAAAAAAAAAAAAAAAAGGACCTAATTAAGCAAATTTGAGATAAAAGCATCTGATCATGCCGTTACAGTTTTTGTACTGGCATGGTGTAATCTAGCAGTACTTCTCTCCACAAGCACAATATTTGTAAATTAAAACAAGAGTGATTTAAGGGTATCTCAGTCTCCATCCAACCTTGTAAGATTGACTTTTTAGCTGCCGTTAGGCCTGCCAACAAAAGTCTACGTTTATGATGGTTGAAGTTAATTTGGGAGTCGTCACAGAGAAGGAGCAGTCGGGGAACCTGTGGTACTTTCACTCCAGTCATATCAGAAAGCACATTAGACATGAATTTCCAGATGCATTCAATTTCAGGACATTCCCAGAACATATGCAAGTATCTACCAGTTACACCCTGAGTGCATTTATGATAGAGAGGGTCTGGAGTGATCATCTGATTTCGCCGGTATGGCATTACATATATTCTATGCACTAATTTAAAGTGAATTAACTGATGTGCTAGATTTGTTTGAGGATGAAAAGATATTGCCCCATACAACCTCCCAATCAGGACTGCCGCCCAGTTTATCTAGCTCTCTGTCCCAAATAGTGGACACTGGAAGGGGGCTAGTACTGGATGAAAGGAAAAAGTTATATGAAGAGGATACTAAGCCTCTTGTGGTGACTGTTGAGGCAAGTATATCAGCTACATGGTTGCTAGGTAACGCTGTATCCCATGGCACCCAATAGGCTCGGAGGGCTGAGCGGAGTCCGATACATGAAATAGGAAAAGCCAGGGAGCGAGCGAGTATCCTTGAGGTCCTGGAATGTACAAAGCATTATCATTAAAAAAATATTGCTAAGAACATGAATATTTCTGATGGACCAGGGTGGGCAAGTAAAAGGCTGAGATCCTGTCAATAAAAAAGGGATTATGCCAAAAAGGTGAGAGCCTATGAAACTGTGGGGAATTGGCAAGAAATCGGTTAACTTTCTACCAGATATCTAATGCGTTTGCAATAATTGGGCCCATTTGAAGGGAGATAGTCCTGCCCTTAGGAGCTGAAAATAAAAGATCCTGAAGTCTGATTGGCTTAACTAAGATTCCGCAATTGGTCGCCATGAAGCTGACTTGCCTGAGTCCCGCCATGTTTTCAATACCCTTCATTGAAAAGCCCAGTAATTTTTAAAATTGGGTACAGCCAGGCCGCCCAATGTTTTACAGCGTTGTAAAGTAGTTAAACTTTTGTGGAAGTGAAATAGGGACTATTGAGAATAAGAAATTGATATGAGGGAGTGTGGCAGAGTACAGCTCTGCTCTTTAGAAATTGGCAGGGATGGGGTTGAATTCCCCTGCCTGCCTGGGTTCATTGTATTCAGGTGGCTGGGTGCTGATTGATCATTAATTAAATGAATCTAATCAACCCCAGCCACCTGAATACAATGAACCCAGGCAGGTAGGGGAATTTAACCCCATCCCTGCCAATTTCTAAAGAGCAGAGCTGTGCTCTGCCACAGGGAGTATATTCATTTTTATAATGGAGATCCTACTGTGTAATGTAACCTGTAAGGAGACCATCCAATAAAATCTGCTTTAATTTTATTTAGAACAAAGCATATTTTCTTTACAGATCTCCTGGAAATTAGGAGATATCTTAATGCCCAAGTATGTAAAATCTGTGACCTGCAGCCGAATAGGGGTATGAGGGGAGAGAGGGGTAGTTCTAGCGATAAGGTTCAAAGGCATATAAATGGATTTGGACCAATTTATTTTATATCCAGAGTGTAAACCAAAATGATTAAATATATTGGGGACCGAGTTGGAAATATTGGATAGAAACAAATGTCATCAGCATAGAGTGATATGAAGTATATTGGTACTTTGTCTAATAGCTTGTGCCAGCTGTGAGGAAGGAAAGGACACATAATGGTGATAATAGACCCTGTTGAGTACCTCTGCCAAGCGCAAACTGGTGGGGGGGGGGGGGGGGGGGGATAGCATTGATCGATCGGCACGCAAGCAGTAGGGTTGCTGTAGAAGGTGCAGATCATAATAAAGGAATGGCCAAAGCCAAATCGTTCTAAAACTGCCCACAGGTAATTCCATTATAGGCAATCAAATGCCTTCTGAGAGTCACAAGAGCATAAAGTTTACAAATGACAGGAGGCCATTTCGCCCATCTTGCTCGTTTGGTTGTTGGTAGCTTATTGATACCAGAATCTCATCAAGCAGCTTCTTGAAGGATCCCAGGGTGTCAGCTTCAACAATATTACTGGGGAGCTGATTCCAGACCCTCAATTCTGTGTAAAAAAGTGCCTCCTATTTTATGTTCTGAATGCCCCTTTGTCTAATCTCCATTTGTGACCCCTGGTCCTTGTTTCTTTTTTTCAGGCTGAAAAAGTCCCTTGGGTCGACACTGTCAATATCTTATTTTGAATGCTTGAATTAGGTCGCCACATAGTCTTCTTTGTTCAAGACTGAACAGATTCAATTCTTTTAGCCTGTCTGCATACGACGTGCCTTTTAAGCCCAGAATAATTCTGGTCACTCTTCTTCTCAGGTAAGCAAACCATTAAATGTATTTATCTAAATGCTAGAAGTATCAGAAACTAAATTCTAGAACTTGAAGGTACTGGACTAACAGGTAACTGATGTGATAGGTGTTACAGAAACGTGGTTGTCTGAGAGTGATGGGGACGAATATAATATTTGTGGGTATACACTGTATAGGAAAGACAGGCAGGACAGAAGAGGAGGAGGGGTGGCGCTATACATAAACAGTCTTGAAGCCCAGGTGTTAAACCTGGACAAAGAATAAAACCGAATCAATATGGGTCAGAATAACGGACAAAAATTCAAAGGGCATAATAGGAGCATGCTATAGACCACCAGATTCAGACAGTGAGCAAAATAATCTGTTATACAATGATATTAGAAATGCGTGTAGCAAAGGGGAAGCCATACTAATGGGGGATTTCAACTTCCCCCACATAAAATGGGAAAACCCGGTGGGTAGTGCGAAGGATGAAATAGAAATGGTGGAAATGACAAATGACTGCTTCCTAACACAATTTGTCAAGGCACCGACTAGAGGGGAGGCATGCCTTGATTTAGTCTTTTCAAATAACGAAGATAGAATAACTAAAACAGAGGTCAGAGAACCACTGGCAAACTCAGACCACAACATGGTCTCATTTGAAGTGTTTTTTAAAACCCCAAAAGTAATGACTAAAGCTAAGGTTTACAATTTTAGAAAAGCAAACTATGAAGGTATGAAACAGAGACTAACAGAAGTAGATTGGAGTAAAATAGAGAACACACCCACAGAAGAAGGATGTTTGTTCTTCAAAAATGTAGTACTAGAGGCGCAAAACAATTACATCCCTAAAGTAGACAAATCTAAATGTAAAACTAAATTGCCAAAATGGTTTAATAGATCAATTAAAAAAAATATTCAGCAAAAAAAGGCACTTTACAGAGCATTAAAAAAGGACCAAAGAGAAAGTACACAGAAAGAGTACACAGAACTGCAAACGCAAGTCAAAAAGGAAGTTAGAAAGGCCAAGAGAGAAATAGAAATGAACATTGCTAAGGGAGCTAAAACCAAATTCCAAAATGTTTTTCCAATATTACAACAGCAAGCGAACATTCAAAGAGGAGATTGAATGTCTAAGAGATACAAGTGGCAAAATCATAGATGAAGAAAAAAAAATAGCAAATATATTAAATGATTACTTTTCACAAGTTTTTACAAAGGAAGATACTGACAACATGCCCCACAAGTCATCCAGTTCCTATTCAGTTTTAAATAACTTTAGCATAACTGAAGCAGAAGTGTTAAAGGGACTAGGAGCTCTTAAAATAAACAAATCCCCTGGGCCAGATGAGATCCTCCCAATAGTACTCAAAGAAATGAAAGAAGTTACTTACAAACCGCTAACCAAGATCATGCAGCAGTTTCTTGACACAGGGGTTTGTGGCAGGCTGGCGAGTGGATAGAGGCCCAGAGACAGTCTGTAGTTCAAAAAAATAACTTTTTATAAATAAACACAAAAATGAAAGGGCACAAGGGCCAAAACAAAGCAATTTAAACACAAATAAAGCAAAAATACACTCACAAAAATAAAGGTTTCCAGGCTGGGCAATGCCTTCACTGGATTCAAAACATTCAAAAAATCACAAACACCAACCTGCTTCCTCAGCTCCCTCCTTCCAAACAAGAAGCAGAGGCCTCCTAGATATTGAAATTGAAGAAGGAATCTATGAAAAAGACCTAGGAGTTTTTGTTGACTCAGAAATGTCTTCATCTAGACAATGTGGGGAAGCTATAAAAAAGGCTAACAAAATGCTCGGATACATTGTGAAAAGTGTTGAATTTAAATCAAGGGAAGTAATGTTAAAACTGTACAATGCACTAGTAAGACCTCATCTTGAATATTGTGTGCAGTTCTGGTCACCTCGCTATAAAAAAGATATTGCTGCTCTAGAACGAGTGTAAAGAAGAGCGACCAGAAATATTCCAGGCTTAAAAGGCATGTCATATGCAGACAGGCTAAAATAATTGAATCTGTTCAGTCTTGAACAAAGAAGACTACGTGGCGACCTAATTCAAGCATTTAAAATTCTAAAAGGTATTGACAGTGTCGACCCAAGGGACTTTTTCAGCCTGAAAAAGAAACAAGGACCAGCAGTCACAAATGTAGTTTAGACAAAGGGGCATTCACAACAGAAAATAGGAGGTACTTTTTTACACAGAGAATTGTGAGGGTCTGGAATCAACTCCCCAGTAATGCTGTTGAAGCTGACACCCTAGGATCCTTCAAGAAGCTGCTTGATGAGATTTTGGGATCAATAAGCTACTAACAACCAAACGAGCAAGATGGGCCGAATGGCCTCCTCTCGTTTGTAAACTTTCTTATGTTCTTATTTTCTTAAGTTCTTTGCACTCTTTCTTGAGTAGCAATATCTTTTTTATAGCGAGGTGACCAGAACTGCATACAATATTCAAGATGAGGTCTTACTAGTGCATTGTACAGTTTTAACATTACTTCCCTTGATTTAAATTCAACACTTTTCACAATGTATCCTTGCATCTTGTTAGCCTTTTTTATAGCTTCCCACATTGTCTAGATGAAGACATTTCTGAGTCAACAAAAACTCCTAGGTCTTTTTCATAGATTCCTTCTCCAATTTCAGTATCTCCCATATGATATTTATAATGTACATTTTTATTTCCTGCGTGCAGTACCTTACACTTTTCTCTATTAAATGTCATTTGCCATGTGTCTGCCCAGTTCTGAATCTTGTCTAGATCATTTTGAATGACCTTTGATGCTCCAACAGTGTTTGCCACGCCTCCTGCTTTTGTGTCGTCTGCAAATTTAACAAGTTTTCTTACTATATCAGAATCTAAATCATTAATGTAGATTAGGAATAGCAGAGGACCTAATACTGATCCCTGATCCCTGAGGTTTTTCCTCTAATCAGTACTTTCTGTTTTCTACATGTTAACCACTCCCTAATCCATGTACATGTGTTTCCTTGAATCCTTGAGAATTAATCTTTTATGTGGGACTTTGTCAAAAGCTTTCTGGAAATCTAAATAAACCATGTCATATGCTTTGCAATTATCCATTATCGATGTTGCTTCTTCAAAAAAATCAACCAAGTTAGTTAGACATGATCTCCCTTTCCTAAAACCATGTTAACTGTTTCCCAGGACCCTGTTACCATATAGGTAATTTTCCATTTTGGATCTTATTATAGTTTCCATAAGTTTGCATATAATAGAAGTCAGGCTTACTGGTCTGTAGTTACCTGGTTCAGTTTTGTTTCCCTTTTTGTGGATCGGTATTACGTTTGCAATTTTCCAGTCTGTCGGTACCACCCCTGTGTCAAGAGACTGCTGCATGATCTTGGTTAGCGGTTTGTAAATTACTTCTTTCATTTCTTTGAGTACTACTGGGAGGATCTCATCCGGCCCAGGGGATTTGTTTATTTTAAGAGCTCCTAGTCCCTTTAACACCTCTGCCTCAGTTATGCTAAAGTTATTTAAAACTGGATAGGAACTGGATGACGTGGGGCATGTTGTCAGTATCTTCCTTTGTAAAAACTTGTGAAAAGTAATCATTTAATATATTTGCTATTTTTTTTTTCTTCATCTATGATTTTGCCATTTGTATCTCTTAAACATTTAATCTCCTCTTTGAATGTTCTCTTGCTGTTGTAATATTGGAAAAACATTTTGGAATTGGTTTTAGCTCCCTTAGCAATGTTCATTTCTATTTCTCTCTTGGCCTTTCTAACTTCCTTTTTGACTTGCGTTTGCAGTTCTGTGTACTCTTTCTGCGTACTTTCTTTTTGGTCCTTTTTTAATGCTCTGTAAATTGCCTTTTTTCGCTGAATATTTTTTTTAATTGATCTATTAAACCATTTTGGCAATTTAGTTTTACATTTAGATTTGTCTACTTTAGGGATGTAATTGTTTTGCGCCTCTAGTACTACATTTTTGAAGAACAAACATCCTTCTTCTGTGGGTGTTTTCTCTATTTTACTCCAATCTACTTCTGTTAGTCTCTGTTTCATACCTTCATAGTTTGCTTTTCTAAAATTGTAAACCTTAGCTTTAGTCATTACTTTTGGGGTTTTAAAAAACACTTCAAATGAGACCATGTTGTGGTCTGAGTTTGCTAGTGGTTCTCTGACCTCTGTTTTAGTTATTCTATCTTCGTTATTTGAAAAGACTAAATCAAGGCATGCCTCCCCTCTAGTCGGTGCCTTGACAAATTGTGTTAGGAAGCAGTCATTTGTCATTTCCACCATTTCTATTTCATCCTTTGTGCTCCCCACTGGGTTTTCCCATTTTATTTGGGGGAAGTTGAAATCCCCCATTAGTATGGCTTCTCCTTTGCTACACGCATTTCTAATATCATTGTATAACAGATTATTTTGCTCACTGTCTGAATCTGGTGGTCTATAGCATGCTCTTATTATTATGCCCTTTGAATTTTTGTCCGTTATTCTGACCCATATTGATTCGGTTTTATTTTCTTTGTCCAAGTTTAACACCTGGGCTTCAAGACTGTTTCTTATGTATAGCGCCACCCCTCCTCCTCTTCTGTCCTGCCTGTCTTTCCTATACAATGTATACCCACAAATATTATATTTGTCCCCATCACTCTCAGACAACCAAGTTTCTGTAACACCTATCACATCATAGTTACCTGTTAGTGCAGTAGCTTCAAGTTCTAGAATTTTGTTTCTGATACTTCTAGCATTTAGATAAATACATTTAATGGTTGTCTTACCTGAGTTGTTGTTCTTGTTTTGATACGGTCTCCCTTCTGTTTTTTTGTTGTTTTCTCCCCCCTTCCTTTCTAGTTTAAATGCTTCTGACCCTGCTCAAGGATCTTTTTTTCCAAGTAGACTGGTTCCCTTGTTATTTAAGTGCAGTCCGTCCCGTCTATACAGATAGTCCTCGTATAGATGGGACGGACTGCATTTAAATAACAAGGGAACCAGTGTACTTGGAGAAAAGATCCTTGAGCAGGTTCAGAAGCATTTAAACTAGAAAGGAAGGGGGGAGAAATCAACATATCTCATAGTTTACCTGAGACTTGCTCCTTGTTCCTTTATTCAGAGTCATTCCTTCACCAGCTACAATAGTACTGGATCGATAGCTATTTTCTTGATACACAAAGGGTAACCTTAAGAGGAATTCCCTTCATCCAAAACACAGGTGTGGGACAGAATTCACTATTTTCATATCACTGGATTTCCAGCCCGTTCCTTCATCTATATCATGAGTGGGTAATCTCATAGTAACTGAATCTGGACCAAATGAAGATCCAGACACCAAAGCTACAGATGCCTTCCATGCAAAAGGATCTGGTTTCTTATAGCACAGAAAGTATATTCCAAAGCTGCCTGCGATACCTGAGCAACTTTTCTTCAAAGACTGGCCGATATCCATACTGCTCAAAGCCCTTTTTGACAGGGAAATCTATATTCCATCTGCTTCTAGAAGAATTGATCTTTTTCATTTGCTCTGTCAGTCTCTTTCAGCCGAGCCTGTTTCCATCTCATTCTACAGCGCTAGCCCCACCTCAAGCTTCCAGCTCTGCTCATGTCATCACTCCAGCTCATCCTGAAGCCTCAGAGTCGGATCATCAGCTGCCAGCAGCCAAAGTAACCATGTCAGAACTGCAGTGAAAAATCTTCCAGGATGTTAAAAAATGTATGCACCCGCCTGCAGATACTTTGTCAGCCATAAACACCTATTTCGACAGCATAGATAGCAGATTCCCTTCAGCAGAAACATCAGCTGCCACTGCAGTTTTTTCTGTATCTGCCCCTCCATCCTCCTCCAACATTTTCATCTCTTCCAAATCTACAAATTGTTCTAAATTAATTATAAATAGAAAATAGAAAATAATTGATTGCATAAGTATTCACTCCCTTTGCTATGACACACCTAAATAAGCTCTGGTGCAACCAGTTGTCTTTAGAAATCATATAAATAGTTGAATGGAGTCCACCTGTGTGCAATTAAGGTGTTTCACATGATTTCAGGTTAAATACACCTGTCTCTGGGAGTTTCCACAGTTGGTTAGTACATTTCCTAACAAAAACTACACGATGAAGACGAAGGAACATTCAAAGCAAATCCAGAATAAGGTTCTTCAAAAGCACTAATCAGGCATAAGATATAAGAACATTTCCAAGGCACTGAATATTCCCCAGAGCACAGTAAAGTCCATTATTAGGAAATGGAGAGAATATGGCACAACTGTGAATCTGTCTAGAACAGGCCATCCTCAAAAACTGAGTATCCGGGAGAGAAGGACATTAGTCAGGGAGGCCATCAAGAGGCCTATGGCAACTCTAAAGGAGTTACAATTTTCCACGGCTGAGCTGGGAGACACTGCATATGGCAAATCTCAGCTAAAGTTTGCAAGAAGGCATGTGGGAGACTGAGACCAAGTGGAAGAAGATTCTATGGTCTGATGAGACCAAAATAGAGCTTTTTGGCCTCAATGCTAAGCGCTATGTTTGGCGCAAGCCTAACACTGCACATCACCATGAGAATACCATCCCTATCATGAAGCATGGTGGTGACAACATCATGCTATGGGGATGCTTCTCAGCGTCAGGGTCTGGAAAGCTCATGAAGATAGAGGGCAAAATGTATGCAGCAAAGTACAAAGAAACCCTGGATGAAAACCTGCTGAAGTCTGCAAGAGGGGACTTGGGAGAAGATTCATCTTCCAGCAGGACAATGACCCCAAACATATAGCCAAGCCACACTGGAGTGACTTAAAAACAAAAAGGTTAATGTCCTGGAGTGGCCCAGTCAAAGTTTGGACCTCAATCCAATTGATAGTATGCGGAAAGAGTTGAAAATTGCTGTTCACCAAAGCGTCCCCATCCAACTTGATGGAGCTTGAGCAATTTTGCAAAGAAGAATGGGAAAAAATTTGCAGTGTCCAGATATGCAAAGCTGGTAGAGACTTATCCAATAGATTCATGGCTGTAATTGCTGCCAAAGGTGCCTCTACCAAATATTGACTCAAGGGGGTGTACACTTATGCAATCAATTATTTTCTGTTTTCTATTTGTAATTAATTTAGAACAATTTCTAGATTTTATTTTTCACTTTGACATTATGGACTTTTTGTGTGTTGATCAGTGGCAAAAACTCCTTTTAAATCCATTTTGATTCCATGTTGTAACACAATAAAATGCGGAAAAGTCCAAGGGGGGGTGAATACTTTTGAGAGCCACTGTATGCCTGGAGTGGGGTCACCCTTTCTGCCATGATCACAGAGAGGGTTTTTCCTCTCCACTGAGCGGCGGTTTGCCCATAGCTCGTCTTACTAATCATCTCTCTCTTACTCCTTGTTTGTCCTTCTTCCCTGTTTTTTGTTGCATATCGCCACCCTGTCTTTTGTTTATCTTCACAGGTGTGGTCCTTTTGGGGGGTTAGTGAGTCTCACTTCCCCGGCCTTGAGTCAGCCACAGCTACTCATGCCTTCGATCAAAGGGGGGTCCTCACTGCAGCAAGTCAGAGGGGACCACAGCCACACTGTTCTTTCCGCAGCTCATGTGCTTTTTCTTGTCTCACCCAGAGACTCTATTGTTTCTCTCTCGCTGTACCAGTAAGAGCTGTAGTCATCTACAATCCTTATATATTAGAAACCAAATACTAACTGGCCTTGGAAGGCTTGCCTAACCTCTCTGAGGGAGGCTCCTGGAGACAGGGATTCTCTTTCCTTCCTTCTTTCCAGGTTATGAACTTTTCCGTCCTCTAGGGGCATGGCCCGGTCCATGAGGCAGCGCCTCCAGGATTCTCCGCAGTCAGAGGATTTCTATGTTTTCACGGGGTCCTGGGGACTCATGGGGCTGACCTACGCAGAACGAGGTTCTTGTGTCATAAAGTCCGGACCCCGTCCTTTGCTCTGGCCCGCAAGCACTCCTGGCCCACAGGCCATCATCATCACCTCAGGGCTAATCCTCTAAATACTAACCATATTCTTCACACAGCCCTAGCTCCAGCCCGTGAATTTATATTGGTATATGTATCTTTTTTATGTTGTGCTAATATAGTTTGAATTTGCAGCCAATGTTTTTTACATGAAGGGATCTGATCGTTAATCAAAGGCAAAGGCAAGCAACATCCATCTTTTACAAATTTCTGATGTTTTTTTTATTCTTGATGCAATGCCTTAATAAATATATATATTTATATATAGATTATATTTTTACAGTAGCTTTGCAGTTACACAAGCCTTTTCATAGAGACAGTAAAGCTCTCTTATGAGGGTTCTATTGCTAATAGAAAATATATTATGTTAAAAAAAAAAAAAAATGATTTTATGCAGCACTAGTTTTTGTTGCTAATGATCAAATGTTTTACTCAATATTTTTATGATTAATGCAGAATTCCATGTGCATTCTGATGACCTTCAGTCTTCAATATTCCAGCGGTGGACTTTGTCGCATTCTGGGTATTTCAATAGTGTAAATAATAACAAAAGCAAACATGGCTTGTGAACAACTTTTAAAACATGTACAGACGTGCTCAAATTTGTTGGTACCCCTCCACAAAAAACGAAGAATGCACAATTTTCTCTGAAATAACTTGAAACTGACAAAATTGGCATCCACCATTGTTTATTCCATATTTAATAGAAATCAGACTGTGCTTTTGATTTTTTATTCAACATATTATTGTAAATAATAAAACAAATGAAAATGGCATGGACAAAAATGATGGTACCGCTAACCTAAAATATTGTGTTGCTCAACTTTTAGAGGCAATCACTGCAATCAAACGTTTTCTGTAGCTCTCAGTGAGACTTCTGCACCTGATAACAGGTAGTTTGGCCCACTCTTCCTGAGCAAACTACTCCAGCTGTCTCAGGTTTGATGGGTGCCTTCTCCAGACTGCACGTTTCAGCTCTGTCCATAGATGTTCAATAGGATTCAGATCAGGACTCATAGAAGGTCACTTCAGAATAGTCCAATGTTTTGTCCTTATCCATTCTTGGGTGCTTTTAGCTATGTGTTTTGGGTCATTATCCTATGGAGAACTCATGACCTGTGACTGAAACAGAGCTTTCTGACACTGAGCAGTTAGTTTTGCTCCAGAATTCCTTGATAGTCTTGAGGTTTCATTGTGCCCTGCACAGATTCAAGGCACCCTGTGCCAGGCACAGCAAAGCAGCCCCAAAACATAACCGAGCCTCCCCCATGTCCACAGTAGGTATGGTGTCCTTTTCTTTGAAAGCTTAATTTTCACGTCTGTGAACATAGAGCTGATGTGACTTGCCAAGCTCCAGTTTTGACTTATTTGTCCAAAGGACATTCTCCCAGAAGGATTGTGGCTTGTCAATATGCATTTTAGCAAATTCCAGTCTGCCTTTTTTATGTTTTTCTTTCAAAAGTGGAGTCCTCCTGGGTCTTCTTCCATGGAGCACACTTTCGATCAAAAAGCGACGAATGGTGCGATCAGAAACTGACCTACCTTCACCTTGGAGTTCAGCTTGTATCTCTTTGGCAGTTATCCTTGGTACTTATTTCACCATTCACACTATCCTTCTGTTCAATCTGGGGTCGATTTTCCTCTTGCGGCCGCGCCCAGGGAGGTTGCCTACAGTTCTATGGACCTTAAACTTCTTAATAATATTTGCAACTGTTGTCACAGGAACATCAAGCTGCTTGGAGATGGTCTTGTAGCCTTTACCTTTACCATGCTTGTCTACTATTTTCTTTCTGATCTCCTCAGACAACTCGCTCCTTTGCTTCTCTGGTCCATGTTCAGTGTGGTGCACACAATGATATCGGACAGCACAGTGACTACTTTTCTCCATTTAAATAGGCTGAATGACTGATTACAAGATTGGAGACATGTATGATACTAATTAAAAGAAACTAATTAGTTTGAAATATCACTATAATCCAATTATTTATTATATTTTCTAAGGGGTACCAACAAATGTTTCCAGGCCATTTTAGAATATCTTTGTAGAATAAGCAATAATTCATCTCTTTTCACAGCTTCTTTGCTTTATTCTATGACATACCAAAGGCATGCAAGTATACATGATAAAATAGCTTTTAATTTCATCACTTTTCAGGAGGAATGACGCATTATTTCAATGAGCTGTAAGGGTACCAACAAATTTGAGCATATCTGTAAATAAATAAAAGTGCTAGTAAGCATTTATTTTTTAATTAGGACTAGAGTGCAGGTTAGCGTATTTGTGTAAATTTCAGTATTTAAGCTACCGTTGGGTCCTAAATGTATTAGCAAAATAACGGTGTTGAAAGTAATCAGATTGCAACCAGTTGTTTGATTTCAAACCAGAGACTATAGTGGTTACTGTGTTGCAGCTGGCAGCAGCAATTTTTTTGAAAAAGAAAACTTTGTTTGCTATACTAAATTTAAACAGATAGATTGTATAGGACAACAAGGAAGACTTGGTCTACATTGACAGCCGGACGTGTTCTAGAACACAGATTTTCTTTCATCAAGCAGAAAAAAGGTGAAATATATGAATACTGTATTTCTGTATTTTTTGGTGGATTGATTTGGAGCACTGATTAAAGATAACATTCAGGGACTTTTATAAGAGATTAAGGACCTCTTATTGACCGATCAGGTTAAAAGAAATCTCTGATCCATTTTTCAATAAACAAAAAATATGCCCTTAATATTTTACAACAGTTCGCTAGGTTAAAATACAACTGAAACAGGGAACCAAGTGTTATGTTTTAATAGCCCTGTTTTTATTAAGCTGTGTTCCGTTAAGAGAATCCCAGCAGGTTGTCCAGGTGCACTTAGGTGAGCAAAAGAGTTGCATTTTCTGTTTGTTGGGAGTGGGAAGTGTGCTAGTGGCAAACCATTGTAATGTAAAACAGTAATTCAGGCCTTCTTTAAAGTAAGGGCTTAAGACCAAGGCCTCCATGAAAAGGGACTATCTACTGGAAAAATTAATCAGACCTGTGATAGAGAAAGAATTGATGTTGTAAATCTCCCTCCCAATGAGAAAGGACGCCGTGTAAGGACAGTGGTACGCTGCCTCCTAGATGGACCGCCTTGATGGTAGGTGGAAACCAGAAGGTAACCATATTAGGAGGGGCGCGTAGTTGCAAGTACCCAGAACAACTCCACTGCAAGCAGCTGTTGGACAGTCGTCTATTGGAGAAACCATGGCGATGGGTTGTTTGCAGGGAGGAGTGTATGGGTACAAAGGGGAAGCAGCTACGTCAGAACACTGCCTTGCGCTGAAAAGTGAAACTGACGACCGGAGCTGTGTTTGTTGTTTTCAGTGTTACGTGGTTGTTTGTATTTGTTGTTACAGAGGAGCAGTGAGAGCAAGGGGCTGCAGCCACGCAGCCGGTCCACAACACACTGAGCACTTCCCTCACCACACATCATCAGCAAGCACCATGGACCCGAGTTTGAAGAGCACCCTTTTGTGCTCGCCGTGTACCCCCCCGATACCATTGCTGGTAGAGGGATGGCTTTATTTTTTAAAAACACAGATGTTTTTGGGTGAAACTCACTGTCTTTTGTATTCACTACACCACTCGTACTTATCACAGGACCTAAAATACCAGGAATATAGATTTCCCAGACTGGATCAAAACACAACAGGAGGCTTGTTTTTTTGGAGTGATATGTACCAAATAGGTTTATCGCAGTTCACAAAGCACAGAGAAGATACTAAAATTATGCTTTCTGTCCATTTGTCTATCCATCTTTTACAGTCCATAACTCCCAAAGTAGGTTATGAAGGTCATTGTCGCACAGATAAACTAAAGCATATTCAAGGATTGTGGGAAATTAAGCCCACAGAATACCAAGCAGATTCTCTTTTTTTTTTTTCTAAGTTCACAATAGGAACAAAACTGATGATGTGATTTGGATAACATGTTTAGAATTAAACAGAGGTATGAACTTGGTTCCTATTGCAAAGGTCAAAATATCCTTTGTTTTTTGCCTTTTTGAAAGTACCAATGACAAGAACGAAAACTGTTGATCCAACCATGACCGTCTAAAGATTAAAAAAGTATTGGGCAGGAGTTCATTGACATTCTTTAAATATGTGTTTTTCATTGATTGCTTATATATATATATATATATATATATATATATATATATATATATATATATATATATATATATATATATATATATATATATAGCTCTGGAAAAAATTAAGAGACCACTGCAAAATAATCAGTTTCTCTGGTTTTACTATGTATAGGTATGTGTTTGGGTAAAATGAACATTTTTGTTTTATTCTATAAACTACTGACAACATTTCTCCCAAATTCCAAATAAAAATATTGTCATTTAGAGCATTTATTTGCAGAAAATGACAACTGGTCAAAATAACAAAAAAGATGCAGTGCTTGTCAGACCTCGAATAATGCAAAGAAAATAAGTTTATATTCATTTTTAAACAACACAATACTAATGTTTTAACTTAGGAAGAGTTCAGAAATCAATATTTAGTGGAATAACCCTATTTTCAATCACAGCTTTCATGCGTCTTGGCATGCTCTCCACCAGTCTTTCACATTGATGTTGGGTGACTTTATGCCACTCCTGGCGCAAAAATTCAAGCAGCTCGGCTTTGTTTGATGGCTTGTGACCATCTTCCTCTTGATCACATTCCAGAGGTTTTCAATGGGGTTCAGGTCTGGAGATTGGGCTGGCCATGACAGGGTCTTGATCTGGTGGTCCTCCATCCACACCTTGATTGACCTGGCTGTGTGGCATGGAGCATTGTCCTGCTGGAAAAAAACAATCCTCAGAGTTGGGGAACATTGTCAAAGCAGAAGGAAGCAAGTTTTCTTCCAGGACAACCTTACTTGGCTTGATTCATGCGTCCTTCACAAAGACAAATCTGCCCGATTCCAGCCTTGCTGAAGCACCCCCAGATGAGTCCAATTTTCAGCTTTGCCCAACACTTGGTCATCTAATGGTTAGACTGAGACCTGGAGAGGCCTACAAGCCACAGTGTCTCGCACCCACTGTGAAATGTGGTGGAGGATCGGTGATGATCTGGGGGTGCTTCAGCAAGGCTGGAATCGGGCAGCTTTGGCATGAATCAAGCCAAGTACAAGGTTGTCCTGGAAGAAAACTTGCTTCCTTCTACTCTGACAATGTTCCCCAACTCTGAGGATTGGTTTTTCCAGCAGGACAATGCTCCATGCCACACAGCCAGGTCAATCAAGGTGTGGATGGAGGACCACCAGATCAAGACCCTGTCATGGCCAGCCCAATCTCCAGACCTGAACCCCATTGAAAACCTCTGGAATGTGATCAAGAGGAAGATGGATGGTCACAAGCCATCAAACAAAGTCGAGCTGCTTGAATTTTTGCACCAGGAGTGGCATAAAGTCACCCAACATCAATGAAAGACTGGTGGAGAGCATGCCAAGACGCATGAAAGCTGTGCATGAAAATCAGGGTTATTCCACCAAATATTGATTTCTGAACTCTTCCTAAGTTAAAACATTAGTATTGTGTTGTTTAAAAATGAATATAAACTTATTTTCTTTGCATTATTCGAGGTCTGACAGCACTGCATCTTTTTTGTTATTTTGACCAGTTGTCATTTTCTGCAAATAAATGCTCTAAATGACAATATTTTTATTTGGAATTTGGGAGAAATGTTGTCAGTAGTTTATAGAATAAAACAAAAATGTTCATTTTACCCAAACACATACCTATAAATAGTAAAACCAGAGAAACTGATCATTTTGCAGTGGTCTCTTAATTTTTTTCCAGAGCTATATATATATATATATATATATATATATATATATATATATATATATATATATATATATATATATAGGACATTGAGAACTAAGTGTTCACACTTTTATTATTATTAATGACAAGACAGTCTGTGACACGTAACACTTGTCCTTGTGACCAGAACGAAAACGTGGAACAGAAGCTTTGCACCTGAATTCCAAGGGCTTCACCAAGCTTTTATTTTATTATTCAATCCTAGCCTCCTATGGAAATTTCATATTGCATTTGACTATAATCTCTGTATGTGCTGGCACTGGTTTTCATATAAGGTAATGGCTGCAGATGCTGAAATATGTGATTCTCCTTTTTATTCTTCTTGGCTGCTTATTGCACTGATAAGATCAAAATAAGGTTGTTTTTGTGAATAATTAAGTAAGCGTGTGAGGAATAAAAAAAATATACAAAAACAGGAACTGTCAGTGTTGTGGGTGTGGCTCAGCAACAAAGGTTCAGTGTTACCTCAAAGGCCCTGCACTTGCAAAAATTGTGTACCACTTGTGGTTCCTCCATATGATAGGGTTCAGTAACCATGTCATAGAAGTATTTGGTCTTTAGCAGCTGTTTAACATGAAAACAAACAAATGTTAGTATTAATACTGTACATGACGTGAACTACAGATGGAAGTTTAAGGTCAGGACACCACAACACAGCCCAGAACTGCTCGCAGATAGCTCATAAATAGAGATCCCCGCCGAGCCCTATTGGCTCACACACACAAGGGCACATTTACATACACTAACCAATCGCTCAGACGCGCAGCAGCTGACTGGCGGAACCAAACAAATCACAGTGCAGCAAACACAGACCCCCATCTACATACAGCTGTACTGTGCACGTGACACCCCAGGCAGTGTGAGAGTACTACCTAGACACAAAACGCTCTTTACTCACAGATTCATTCAGGGTGACATACAAACGGCAGGTATGACAGGACAACACACACACTTAACACAGATCGCTACAGTATCAAGAATTGCAGCACAATTAAGAGCAAGATGCAAAATACAATGACCTCGGTCCTAATAAGAGCAAATACAAAACACAGTACAATTTGATATCAGTGCAGTTCAAGAGCAGATAACAGTGTTGATAGTGTTGATTGAAAGTATATGCAGTTACTTACACCATACATTGTAGTTCATGATTAAAAAATTAAACACCCACTCAAGTTCAAATTCCATGTGCAGTACTGTGCAAAAGTTTTAGGTAGGTGTGAAAAAATGCTGTAAAGAATGCTTTCAAAAATAGATATGTTAATAGTTTATAGTTTATATTTATCAATTAACAAAATGCAAAGCGAGTGAACAGAAGAAAAATCTACATAGATGGGTGTACCAGGGTCCCACAGTTTTCTGCCAATTCTGAGCTGATGGCTTTGCTGGACATCTTCCAATTGTGAAAGAAATGTGTCTTTCATCTGCTGCAGTAAGTTTCCTTGGCCGACCACAGCGTCTACACTCCTCAACGTTGCCTCTTTCTTTGTGCTTCTTCAAAAGAGCTTGGAGAGCACATCTGGAAACCCCTGTCTGCCTTGAAAGTTCTGCCTGGGAGAGACCTTGCTGATGCAGTATAACTACCTTGTGTCTTGTTGCAGTGCTCAGTCCTGCCATGGTGTATGACTTTTGAGAGTAAACTGTCTTCAGCAACCTCATTTTGTTAGCTGAGTTTGGCTGTTCCTCCCCCAGTTTTATTCCTCCTACACAGCTGTTTCTGTTTCAGTTAATGATTGTGTTTCAACCTACATATTGAATTGATGATCATTAGCACCTGTTTGGTATAATTGTTTAATCATACACCTGCCTATATGCCTACAAAATCCCTGACTTTGTGCAAGTGTACCTAGAAGAATTGATGCTGTTTTGAAGGCAAAGGGTGGTCATACCAAATATAGATTTGATTTAGATTTTTCTTCTGTTCACTCACTTTGCATTTAGTTAATTGATAAATATAATCTATTAACATATATATTTTTGAAAGCATTCTTACTTTACAGCATTTTTTCTCATCCTCCTAAAACTTTTGCACAGTCCTGTATATCGTAATTTTAGCGGAAGAATATGTAAATAATGACCTTGCTTGTCCTGTCAGGGATATTGTGTGTGCAATTGTCCTGGCAGGGGTATTGTGTGTGCAATTGTCCTGGCAGGGGTATTGTGTGTGCAATTGGCCTGGTTACAGTGCCTACATAGCTTTCCAAGTATTGTCTGAGGATCTAACTTAGCACTGGTGGTGTGAGAGAAGTGTCAGCATAATGGCCATGATTTTCATAATGTTGATGAACAGAGAGTAAACCTTACTGACCCATTACTCCTGACCCTTGTTGAAGTTTGGTTGTTTTTAAATAGGACAAACAGTGAAATTTTATTAAAAGCAGTGGAGTGTGTTGAAGTGCATGAACATTTTGAGGTTGCTGATAGACGGTACTATCTCACACCAGATGACATCAGTGCTATCAGACAACGATGGATGACTTCACAGGTGTGACCTATGGATGCATGCAGTGTAAATAAGCTTGTGCATACAGTTTTGAAGGATGATGTGTTGTTTTACCAACCACTTCCTACTGCAAATGGAATCCCTCTAATCCTTATTTTGTAATCTGCATGGCAAAGAGAACAAATGAAAACATTTGGAAGAAATTAGTTTTTTCTTGATGCCACATATTTCAGTGTAACTGCATATGGATATGCACTGTATACTCTCTTGATTAGGAATGACCATGGGCACTGAGTTCCAGTGGTGATCTTTGTTACCAGCAGAGAAAAACAAGAAGATCTTACAAAAATGCTGGGAGAATTAAAAAGATGTAACCAAACCTTTGCAGCAAGGTATTTGTACTATAATTTTAATAATTGAATTTAAACTTTTTTTACGTTTCCTGTATTTAAGTTTTTCTTTACTGGATGTTTAAATAGGAACATTTGGAAAATTGTATCTATCTATCTATCTATCTATCTATCTATCTATCTATCTATCTATCTATATATATATATATATATATATATATATATATATATATATATATATTTTGCATGTAAACTTTGTTACCAAAAGAAATTCAGCAATTCTCACCAATTCAATAGTTTTGACAATGGTAACTGTATGGGGTGGTTTCACAGACCCTGATTAGAACTAGTCCTAGATTTGCTCACCTAAATTAACATTAGGCTATCCAAGACTATCGTTAATTAGGGTACTCCAAACTACAGGTAAGTGTGTTTAAAAAAATCCTCTTCTTTATTTTTTAGAGGGTTTATGGGGGACAAAGACATAAGCTAAATTCAGGCAATACAGCAAGTGTTTCCAAACACCAGTATTCTTCATTTAGGAAGGGGGCGGAGCTACGGCACTCAAGCTCACTGACCCGGACGGTAGACTGCATGGCATCCGAGGATTGGAGGAGCAGATGCGCTCGTTAACCAGGGGGGCGTAGCTTCAGTGATCTGTTCCTTTGTAGATAGTTAGCAACGACCTAGAATGAGTCCATAATTTGAGAGTAAACCATGAGTATTCTGAGTGTTTGTCTGTCTTATAACACTGTTTGTTTGTGTTGTTTGAATTGTAGGAACTGTGTCTCTTTGTTTTGTGTGGGTAAGAAAAGACAGGACTTTTGGTTGCGGGTAAAACCCGTGAGATTTTACAAACAGGAGTGATACGCACCGCTGTTCTGCCATAAGGCTCTGAACATTATAATCATTAATAAACACCCTTGCACCTGTAAATCATTTGTCTGTGTGATTAATCCGCTCTGCACTGCACTCACCTGCACATATTCACCACTTTGCCACACGTGGTTGTCAGAAGAGGGAAGGACTATGAAGCATTGTTTGGCGCTGCTGGAGTAGCAGGACAGCAGATGAGAGACGGAAGAAAGACGGAGAGAGGAGAGGTACACCACACTGATCGAGAGGGTCGAGCTGGCGATACCTCCCCCAGTATCAGCAGAACTGAGTATGATGACACCAAAGGCAAGGGCGCACAAAATGACGGTGGAGGATGACCCAGAAGCATACCTGGTGGCGTTTGAGCGAAAAGCAAGCCCGCAGATGGGTAAGACCATAGTGATCGAACAGTTTTGACATGTGGTCGGTGCCAAGACCCAAGCGTGGATACCCAAGCATGGAACCCCGACACAATGGAACAGGCAGTAAAACTCACTGAGGACTTCAAGGACTCCCTGGTATCAGCCCAGACGGGGCTACTCACTGCGCCAGTTCAACGGACCATCCGAGCCCCACCTCCTCCCACTGCTCCACAAACCCTACCATCGTGACCGGGTCAACTACCACCTAGAGTGCCGGCCCCAATAGGCAACCTTGCCTCCCCTCCATGGAGATCGAGGTTGGCCCCCAGCTGGGGTAGAGGTGCTAACCCTGCCCCGTTGCCACACCAGCAGCAAGACAGACAACTAACCACTGTACCCTCCTTTCCCCCTACCTGTTTTAGGTTCCATCAGCCGGGTCATCAGGCCAGGTCATGCCCATTTGCAATGGAGTGTGACGTGGCCGTATGCAATCTAGCATCTGAAGCGGGTAAGCGAGAGAAAAATGGTCGGGAGGGGCCTTGTATTGTTAATGCTGTTTTGGGTAATATGAAAATCCATGCATTAGTGGACACAGGGTGTGGTCAGACTTTAATTAGAGCATCTCTCTTGAGTGGTGTGTTGTGGCAGCCACAAGGTCAGGTGGCGATCTCCTGTATCCATGGAGACACGGCAACATACCCCACAATTAAAGCAAATTTATCGGTTGGTCCGATAAAACGTCACCTGGTAGTTGGACTGGCGGAAAGGCTACCACATCCAGTTATTCTGGGTCGAGACTGACCAAACTACAAAGATTTGGCAAAACTAATGTCAGTCCCGACCGTACACATAAATGTGGCAGAAAAAAACCGAAAGGGAAATGATTGGTAATATTTATCCCTTTCAAACGGAAAATATTTTCTCCCCTGTTCCGTCCGAGTAAAACAAATAAAGAGAGAAGATTGTGGAAATGGGAGGGACCATTAATGAAACATGGCTGGGGGCTGGTGGGAGCCTGCTATAACTGTGAAAAACGCCAGTCAAAGGGGTTTCGGAACGCAGTTTCTGGGCCATTAAGGGCAGATGTTATTCCCGTTCCTCTCAATAGGCCGGACATGTAGCACTTAAATGTGGTAAAAGGTAAGGATGTTGAAGGCGCTGAGGCACTAGTATTTCCACACTTCATTATCAAGGGGCAATTACTGTATAAGGTTAACCTGGCCATGGGCACAGGACAGCCTGTAACACAATTATTGGTTCCCTCATCCTGTCGGCTGGAGGTCACGAGGCTGGCGCATGATATCCTTTTTGCGGGGCACCTCGGAGCTGACAAGAAAAGGGAAAGGATATTGGCTCGATTTTTTTGGCTACGACTTTATAAAGATGTGTCGAAATATGTAGCTACATGCCCAGACTGCCAGCGAGTAGCGCCAGGTCAAGTACGCCACACCCTTTGGTCCCACTGCCGATTATTTCCACGTCCTTTGAACGCATCGCAATGGACAGTCGGCACTTTGCTACCTTCTGACTAGGGTATTGTGGTGGGAAAACTACAATGTTGCTACTGCTATGATTGTTTAGGGTTTGCATGCTCAGGTTTAAATGAAAGTACGGGTTATAAGATTTACGTATCATATAATAATAATATATCATGTACTGGTAATTGTTATTGTACATACTTCCTCTTTCTTGTTGCAGGGCAAGTGGTCCATATAAGGGATGGAAAGATACTGACTACTAGTAAGAAAGAGGAAGTTCTCTTTATTTAGCAACCGCAAGCTGCATCCGTGACAGTTCTCAGAAATGTCACCAACTTAGTTAGAATAGGTCTAATTTTAGGATGTTTGCAATTTAGATAAGTTGTTATTGTTGCATATGATTGGTCTCATCTTAATCTTCCAAGTTGTTGTTATCCAACGTATACTGAGCTAAGCTTCTGTGATTGGCTCGCAATAACTGTAGGTTACAAGGTATATATTATGCTTACTGGCTCTGTTTAGTCAGAACATTGCTCGGTTTCCTAACACTTGTGTGTGTTGCGTGTGTTCTCAGGTTTGCAAACCTTCGCTAATAAACCTTGTTTGATTCAACCTTAACTGGCTCACTGAGTTTCTAATTTACAGGAAGAGTCATAACCTGAAAACTTCCATGACTAAAAAGACAGTTGACGGGGTCCGCTTTGAATCTGCCTTAGGGGCATCAATGAGGCGGATAAGGGATCCCGAACAGAATGCGAAAACTTGATGAGATAATAATTGTGAATCAAAGGGTCTCCTTGAATAAGACTTATTGTAGTCTCTCGGGAAAGTGAATTCCTGACTTTGAATAAGAAGACTGTGCATCTTGAAATAATGTTCACAAATTAAAAGTAATAATGATTATTATTACTATTTCTCTTGTTTCTGTGTTTGTCTATGTCGCCGGCTTGTTATATGTTAATACATGACCGAATTGAGTGAAATCTGTTTGAAAAGAATGGTTATAGTCGACTTGTAAAATATAAAGAAAATACATATTGTGTAAAAAATACCTGGCCTGTTTAAACACTGTTTAAATTAACAATAGGGAAAAATTCATGTCAATGGACCGGACGAATAGTAAACTCATTTCCTAAAAGAAAATACCATAATAAATGGGTAATTGTGTTAATCGGAAAATATCAAATTTGGCATAATAACGAATTAGAAAAGGCGTGTTTAAAGGAAGTTAGAAGATAAAGTGACATAATGGGTGCGGCAAAAAGTAGTACTGTTGATTGTACTAGTTTGACAGGATGTCAGAGAAAAATGAATGATAGATGGGGACCAAGTCCTCTGAGTCAAAATGACTTGTGGTATGCTAAGTCAAGTTTCCCCCTTGATGGAACATAAAGTACAAGTAAATTAGCTAACTGTAGGACGTAGTTAGAAAAATGTGAAAAAACAAAAGAAAAAGAGTAAAGGAAGAATAGATTGGGATAGTTTTAGAAAGTGATAAAGAATGGCAGAGGATGAGCTAGAGAAACAAAAAAAGGGCAAGGAAAAGAAAGAATTAATGATACAGATGACAAGTGCTATTACAGCTGTGGCCCCCCTATTGCACCGCCCCTACCGGATGCTGATGACGACAAAGGAAATGACTCCGGTAACAGCAGCAGCACGGTAACATCCAGCTCCACCCTTGAGGTTGAGTCCAGCCCAGGAAAGCCACAGAGCTGCGCAGCAGCAGCTGCATCTCCAGCAGCAGTCACAGCCCTGAACACACGCTCCAAAATGGGAGTGAAGCCAAAGAACAGTGAAGGAGACCCTTCCTTTGGTGGTGTATCCTAATCCCCAACCAAGACCACCTCAAGACCAGCCAGGACATGCCTATTGGGAGCCCACAGTTCATGTCCAACGGGACTGGGATATTGGCGATCTGAACGATATTGCCAAAGACCTGTCTGATCACCGTAAGGGCTCTGGACAGTTCGTTGAACAGGTACAAGCACTGGTTCAAATGTACCGGCCTAGTGCTGGTGAAATAGGACAAGTATTGTGCCGCAAACTCAAGTTGGATTGGCAGGCAGTTAGTGAAAACTTCGACTTCACTATACCATACAAAGATGATGGACATTATATCCAACAGCTCAATTCTTTACTCACACGGATTGCTGATAAATGGCCAGTACAATCAGACTGGACTGTAATTCATAATTGCAAGCAAGGCTTGGAAGAAAGCTGGGACGATTATTACTCCCGACTGCTGAAGTGTTATCGTGACCATAGTGGACTGAAACAGAGTCAACCTCACTTTAATGAAATGTTGATAATAGTAGTCATGAATGGAATAAAACCTGGCCTTTGGGGTTCAGTGGCCCAATCCTGCATTGGATGGGAAACCGGAACATTGGAAAATCTTTTGACACACATTGTGCATCAAAACCGACAACAGGCTGCACAAGAAGAAAAGAAAAAAAGATTAAGAAAAGAAACAAGGGAAATTGCAATTGGTGCAGCTGCAATACTACCAGAATCAAACACCTGAATACGGGACCGCATGGGGCCGCAGAGGGCAAAGCAGGGGGGAATGGTGGTCGTGGTGGACGAGGACGGGGGCAACAGCGATGGCAAGGTAGGGACCCAGTGGGTCAAGGGTTTGATAACAAACAACAGGTTAATGCTGGACTTGTGGTAAAGGACATGGGAGTAACAATTGCATTCAGTCAGGGAGTGGATCAGGAAACCAAGAAACACAGGGTTTATGTGCAGATGAACCACAGACACAATGAGATAAGGAGGGAACAGCAGAGAGACCAAGTGACAATAATCAAGAAGCACAAAAAGTAATATGCCCCTGTAACAAAGTGCCCGCCCCTGTGTATTATCTGTTATGTGTTGCGTGTGGTGTGTTTAAATGTTGGTGTATAGACATTGGTACACGGGATATAAACGGGTCTGTGTAACACGAGTGTTTAAGAATGTATATGTGTATTTAGGCACGAGGATTGCACAGCACTTCACGTGCAAGTAAAATGTAGTAATATGTGAGCACGGGGAATTGCACTTTATTGATTCACGTGCTGGGATTCAAGTGAATAATTAATTGGTAATTGAATCCCAGCACAATAGTATATATAGATGCACGTTGGCACATACTGGGTTTGGGTGTTCGGTGAGCGGAGAACGGGATTGGAGACGGAGAAAATAAGCAGTAGCAGTAGCAGTAATAATAATAGGGGAAAGTATCCGCTCACCGTGTTTGTCAGTGTCTGTGCGTCCACCGTTTTGTTAAGTATTAGTCCGTTTTTTGTTTGTCTGTTTTATTTTGGCTACCAGTGCCGTGTCCTTTTTCTGTTTGTTTGTTCAACCCTTTTATTTTGCAATAAACCGGCGCAAGCAAGCGCCATCATCATTTCATTTCATTTCATCCGTCCTGTGGTTTGTGTATTGCCTTACCTTTCCTGGTTCTGACGCCGCCCACTTCGGCCGTCTCTGTGACAGCCCCCTAATATCTGAAACCCAAACAAGCCCAAAGGTGATATTAAATGTAACAGGCCAAGAAATACCTTTTTTGGTAGACACAGGAGCAGCAATGTCATTAATAAGAAAGGAAGATGCTCAGAACCTGAGGGTGTCTAGTGACTCTGTGTCAATAGTAGGGGCCTCTGGCCAAGCTAACAAGGAATTGCTTACAGAAGTGGTGCGTGTAAGGTGTAACGACATGTTCGTGATGCACTTGTTTATATATTCCCAATTATGCCAAGTGAACCTGCATGGTAGAGATTTACTGACAGCCCTATGCATAAAGATTGAATGCAACCCTGAGGGTTTCACTGTTGATGTGCCCCTAATGCATACCAGTTGTGGGTTTCAATCCGACTGGCTTTATGCTTGAGACCTGCTGCCAGGAACTCAAACTGCACAGCTAGAGAAACTCACTGTCGAGCTGTGGGGAGCCCAACATGAAATCATGCCTGCACCACGAATGCACTGCACCACCCTGTACTCACATGGTCAAAGAGATTCAGAATTTGAAAACAAACGGTTTGACCACACCCCTATATAAGTAGAATATTTAGAATCACAGTATCTATATTGGTCTAGAGATTTTGCCGCACTATCCATTAAACTCACTGAGGGACAACAAAAAGTATATGAAGTAATGGGGGCAGCCCCACATGTATCACTGGCAAAGCATAGAGGCTTTGCTTGGAAAGAGTTGGGTCCACAGGTGCTGAAAATGTCCCAGCTACAGGACTGGACCCCCGAAAAGGAGGGCGAGTACTCCCTATCCGGTCAAGCATACTGAATGCTAAAAAGGGGGGCTTGGGCCTGCCATAGGGTGGCATTGGAACTTTCACCCTGTCCCGATCCACAACCCCTAATGCTCGTAAGCATGGAGGTGGATCCGGGTTGGCTGAAAGACATACCCCAACAATTGTGGCCCACTGCTAAGAATGATTTTGGCCGTATCAAAAACTGTGAGCCATTACTAGTAGAGCCAAGAAGCAACCATCGACCCAAACAAAACCCCCTGGGGCAGGACGCTGTTGAGGGTATTCGACCCCTCCATGAGGAACTAGTAAAAAGGCGGGCTATAGTACTTGCCATCGGGGCACAATGTAATTCCCCCATTCTCCTTGCGCAAAAGGCTAATGGAGAATGGTGGTTGGTGCAAGATCTTCACAAAATGAATTTGGCTGTGCAGCAAACAACCCCAATTGTACCGAATCCAATTACTTGTCTAAAAGGGTTCTCAAGAGTGGTTTGCTTTCACGTTTGAAGGTAAACAATGGACTTGGAATGTTATGCCACAAGGCTGTACCGAGTCCCCTGCCGTGTTTAGTGCTGCCATGCAGGCAAATTTAACAGGGTTCATACCCCCCACCGGGAGTAAGCTAGTACAGTATGTCGATGATTTATTAAGAACATAAGAAAGTTTACAAACGAGAGGAGGCCATTTGGCCCATCTTGCTCGTTTGGTTGTTAGTAGCTTATTGATCCCAGAATCTCATCAAGCAGCTTCTTGAAGGATCCCAGGGTGTCAGCTTCAACAACATTACTGGGGAGTTGATTCCAGACCCTCACGATTCTATGTGTAAAAAGTGCCTCCTATTTTCTGTTCTGAATGCCCCTTTGTCTAATCTACATTTGTGACCCCTGGTCCTTGTTTCTTTTTTCAGGTCGAAAAAGTCCCTTGGGTTGACATTGTCAATACCTTTTAGAATTTTGAATGCTTGAATTAGTTCGCCACATAGTCTTCTTTGTTCAAAACTGAACAGATTCAATTCTTTTAGCCTGTCTGCATATGACATGCCTTTTAAGCCCGGAATAATTCTGGTCGCTCTTCTTTGCACTCTTTCTAGAGCAGCAATATCCTTTTTGTAGCAAGGTGACCAGAACTGAACACAATATTCAAGATGAGGTCTTACTAATGCATTGTACAGTTTTAACATTACTTCCTTGATTTAAATTCAACACTTTTCACAATGTATCCGAGCATCTTGTTGGGCTTTTTTTTATAGCTTCCCCATATTGTCTAGATGACATTTTTGAGTCAACAAAAACTCCTAGGTCTTTTTCATAGATTCCTTCTCCAATTTCAGTATCTCCCATATGATATTTATAATGTACATTTTTATTTCCTGCGTGCAGTACCTTACACTTTTCTCTATTAAATGTCATTTGCCATGTGTCTGCCCAGTTCTGAATCTTGTCTAGATCATTTTGAATGACCTTTGCTGCTGCAACAGTGTTTGCCACTCCTCCTACTTTTGTGTCGTCTGCAAATTTAACAAGTTTGCTTACTATACCAGAATCTAAATCATTAATGTAGATTAGGAATAGCAGAGGACCTAATACTGATCCCTGTGGTACACCACTGGTTACCACACTCCATTCTGAGGTTTTTCCTCTAATCAGTACTTTCTGTTTTCTACATGTTAACCACTCCCTAATCCATGTACATGCGCTTCCTCTAATCCCTACTGCATTCAGTTTGAGAATTAATCTTTTGTGCGAGACTTTGTCAAAAGCTTTCTGGAGATCTAAATAAACCATGTCATATACTTGGCAATTATCCATTATTGATGTTGCATCCTCAAAAAAAAAATCAAGCAAGTTAGACACGATCTCCCTTTCCTAAAACCATGTTTACTGTCTCCCAGGACCCTGTTACCATGTAGGCAATTTTCCATTTTGGATCTTATTATAGTTTCCATAAGTTTGCATATAATAGAAGTCAGGCTTACTGGTCTGTAGTTACCTGGTTCAGTTTTGTTTCCCTTTTTGTGGATCGGTATTACGTTTTGGAATTTGGTTTTACCCCCTTAGCAATGTTCATTTAATTTCTCTATTTCTAACTTCCTTTTTGACTTGTTTGCAGTACCGTGTACTCTTTCTGTGTACTTTGTTTTTGGTCCCTTTTTAACGCTTGTAAAGTGCCTTTTTTCACTGAATATTTTTTTTAATTGATCTATTAAACCATTTTGGCAATTTAGTTCTACATTTAGATTTGTCTACTTTAGGGATTTAATTGTTTTGTGCCTCTACTACGACTACTACTACTACATTTCTGAAGAACAGCCATCCTTTTTTCTGTGGATGTTTTCTCTATCTTACTCCAATCTACTTCTGTTAGTCTCGGTTTCATACCTTCATAGTTTGCTTTTCTAAAATTGTAAACCTTAGCTTCAGTCATTACTTTTGGAGTTTTAAAAAGCACTTCAAAATGAGACCATGTTGTGGTCTGAGTTTGCTAGTGATTCTCTGACCTCTGTTTTAGTTATTCTGTCTTCGTTATTTGAAAAGATTAAATCAAGGCATGCCTCCCCTCTAGTAGGTACCTTGACAAATTGTGTTAGGAAGTAGTCATTTGTCATTTCCACCATTTCAATTTCATCCTTTGTGCTAACCGTCAGGTTTTCCCATTTTATATGGGGGAAGTTGAAATCCCCCATTAGTATGGCTTCTCCTTTGCTAAACGCATTTTTAATGTAATTGTATAACAGATTATTTTGCTCACCGTCTGAATCTGGCGGTCTATAGCATGCTCCTATTATTATGCCCTTTGAATTTTTGTCCGTTATTCTGACCCATATTAATTCAGCTTTATTTTCTTTGTCCAGGTTTAACACCTGGGCTTCAAGACTTTCTTATGTATAGCGCTACCCCTCCACCTCTTCTGTCCTGCCTGTCTTTCCTATACAGTGTATACACACAAATATTATGTTCGTCCCCATCACTCTCAGACAACTAAGTTTCTGTAACACCTATCATATCATAGTTACTTGTTACTTATAGCATTAGATAAATACATTTAATGGTTGTCTTACCTGAGTTGTTGTTCTTGTTTTGATGCGGTCTCCCTTCTGTTTTTTTTTTTTGATTTCTCCCCCCTTCCTTTCTAGTTTAAATGCTGTTGTAGTAAGGGGGTCCAAACTGCGAATTGAACTTACTGTGTTTCTCAATTTGGAGTCCCCAAAAATCATGATCTCCCTTCTTTTTGCTGTCTGGTCACCACTGTCAATAGGGTCCTGGATGTTGTTCCTTTCGTTCTCTTGTTGTTGGTCTTGCTCATCAAAATTTTGAAGTGACTCAAATTTGTTGGTTGTTTTGATTTCTGCTGGTTGTGTTTTACGAAGTTTCTTATTTTCCACTGCTTCTGCCTACCTGAACCCAGCTATTCTGACCTTATATTTCCCTGGTGGCTTTCAGTCTGTTAGGGGTGATGCAGACTTCCATGAATTGTGGGTGTGTAGGATCCTCAAGATCCTGTTTCTGTCTCATTTCTTCCAGCTTCATTTCTAGCATACTTACTAGTTTATGCAAGTCCAGGATCACATGGCACTTTAGGCACACTTGGTTTAGCTCTGCTGGGTTTTCTCGGATTTCCCATATCATGCAGGTCTCACAGATTACTGGTTTGAAGAATGGCTTCGCTCAGCATTTAATGAGTGAACAGAACAGACAGAAAATAAACGGTTGTAACAAACAAAAAACACAGGGCACGGCACTCGTCGGCAAAACAAAAAGACAAACAAAACAGACTATACAGACAAACATGGTGAGCAGATATTTAACTATTCTTATTATCTTTACCTCCGTCTCCAATCCTGTTCTCCACTCACTGAACACACAACCACGAGTGTGTGAAAACATGCAGCTTTTGTGTAGTTGTACTCGATTACTAATCAATCATTCAATTGTCAAGTCGCGTGTACCAATAACTATACACCAACATTAACACACAACAGATAACACAAAATACACACAGGGACGGGCACCTTGCCACAAGACCATGTTAATTGTTTTTTTTTTTTTTTTTGGAAGTTTAGTTTATCTTCTGCAGCTGTCAATCTGCTTTTAAACTGTCATTTTTTTTGTGGTATCCTGCACTTTGTCCACCAGTGGCTCCCACTTGATGTTGTTCCTCTCCACAGAGAACTCGATCCGCTGTGGCCAGTCCCGCCTGTGGTAGTCTGCCTTGGTGTCCCTGCTGTCCCAAAGGCAAAGATAGCAGGGAAACTTGGTAAAACCGCCTTGGAGACCCACCAGGAATGCTACCATTGCAGCCTCTTGATGCCATCTCAGAAAAATGCAGATAAGTATCCACTTAGGCAGCTGGAACTAAACTGAACTGGTGGGCTTAAGGCCCCTGTATTTATACTACTATTTATATTACTGGAAAGTTCTAGAAGTTACTCCAAGTTTACTCAGCACTGAATCTATCTGGAATGTTCTGGAAAATAGGTAAATTTCAAAATATCACTGTCCTGGTCACAAAAGCAAAGTTTGTGGGGAATAATAGCCATTTTCTATACTTTTGAGGCATAAGCAATTAGGAAATAACACTTACTACCCAGGAAACAAAAAAAAAATATATATATATTTGTTAAGTGCATTTAATTCTGTACCCTCATTACAAAAAGGCCATTGAGGCTTTGGACAGAGTCCAGTGAAGAGCAAAAGACCAGGGCTAAAATGAATGTTACAAATATGAGGAAATTAGCCTAGAACAACAAAGGGTTAAAGAACTTGATTGAAGCTTTTTATCCAAAAAGGATTTGTTTGGAATTTGTATAGAAACAATCATAGGACAGAAGGTGGTGAACCAGACATGCACTGATTGCTGTAAATCTTATGTTCTAACATTAGTCTTATCAGCAATTCTTATCAGGAGTTCAAGCCAACTCCATACTGTAATTGTTTTAAGTTACAGTAACACTAAAAAAAAGTTTTATTACAGTACACTGAAAAGTATTATACATTGTACTGTGCACTTTATTGAAAATATAGTTGTACATTAACTTTTAAAAAGTAATCATTGCAAATGAACTGCATTTGAAATCTACATTCCCACAAAAGCAAGGCATCCTCAACATTAATCAGGGTACTGATGACTTGCATCCACATTTTGCTGTTCAGAGTCCTGTATTTATTGTCCCTGTTTTTCAGAATGTTGACAAAATGTTTGTGGTAATGTTACAATCTGCAGCAATATTATTTTTCTTTATGGTGGGGCTTCATCCACTGCTTTCAACATCTCTACTTCTGTATGCAACGATGGTACACGTTTTTTGCACTGCTTCCTGGAAATGTTGATGATAAGAACTATGGTAACTCCAAATGCATCATAGGCGCAGTAGTCCCAAAATAACACTACCTACAGTATAGGAGGAGCTAATGACTGTATATTGATTGAAAGAAATTCTTAAAACATATAATTTTGATGTGGAATAAATTCAATGTGCAACGTCTTGACTTTTGTTTGCTTTTTACATGAAATACCTACATTTTTTTCAACATACTTTGGTTTATCAGGAGGTTGGGGCTTTCTTCCTTGACCCGCTGGTTTTTTTTTCTGCTTTTGAAAAAAAACATGATGTTATCACTTCTGGTGGGCTGTGATGTGTAGAACAGGCGCCACATTATTTCCCAGAGGTAGAGTTAAGAGAATTTACTTTTGGCATATAGTCTTCTTAGATATTAAACCTGGTGAATAAACCCATATGATAACTTGGGGAAATTAATAGTTAAAATTGAATGTAATTGTTAAAATTCAACTTCCATTCTTAAATCTATGAGGCTTGAGGTGGTGTGATGTTAATCAAGTTTGTGTTTTTCACAATCCAAACTCCTCCTCCCCCCCAAAAAACATTCTTGATTGATCTATCTCAAAGTACAAGATACTGATAGTGGCATAAAGATTTAAACTGAGGAATGTTTTAGATTACCAACTGTGCTGACCAGCTAGTCTTGTAGAAATAAACAAAGCTGATTATTATATTTCAATTAGAATATCTGTCTTGAAAACCAATAAATTGTTTTCACAAAGGGTTAAAAGGGGCAACACCTAGTGGATACAAGGCTCCATGACTCTCTCCCACGAAATGATTGCACACTATGTCCAGATTGAATGTGATGAATGTTTAGCAATTTAAATGATTAGATTGGTTTAGAATACTTTTAATAAATTGTGGACGCAAGTTTAAGTATGTTTTCCCAATAACATTGAAATGTTATTGTGTTTTATTGAAGTTTAAAGTGAAAATAATTCTTAAATTATTTTACTTTATTGTATAACATGTTTAACATGCTTGATGGTAGTTTAGTACGCAGAATGAAACAGAAATGTGTATCTGTCTATGATTAATTTAACTAATGATATATAATGGTATATCAAAATGAATATATGAAGCTTTATAATGTCTATCTGTCTATGATTAATTTAACTAATGATATATAATGGTACATCAAAATGAAGCTTTATACTATAATTATATAGCTTGGGAGGTGAAATTGATTATGCTAATGGTGCACATTGCTTATGTTCAAGGAATTACCATTCAAACTCTTGAAGCCAGTAAAATGATTGATTTCAAGGTTGAATTCCTGTGTTGACCTGGAAGTGATGGAATAACTAAAGCAAACTCCCTTTGGGCGCTATATTTAAAGCAATGTAAGCATGAATTCTTTCTTTTGGGTTCAAAACATCTCGCCATGAAGTGATCAATGAGCCTTCACTTGTAATGGGGAGCCATCAAGCATCGTACATATTTTCATCCTGGAGAAGACTTCTCATCTCTACATCCTGCAACTCTACATATTTCCAAGAAGACCAATTGCATCTCAACATTTGTTCTTCAGCAATGACCACATCTCCAGAATAAATATTCTGTTTCAAGATTCAAGTAAAATACTACTTGTTTATATAAGAAATATCTACATGTAACCAGAAGTAAAAATGTTTAATACAATGCATCACTTTGCCGAAGATAACAAATAAACAATGTTGCTTTGATGAACAATTGAAACAATAATTTAACTGAACTGACATTGAAAACTGCTACAAACATTGGAAACAGTTCAACATTGATTGAGTTTGTCTACAAATTTGAAGTACAATAACTAATATTAAAACTAAAAACAAGTGAAAATGCTTACAACTGAACTTGATGAAACAAAGATGCAGTCTTCCTTCCAACACAAGACGTTGCTTAACATTGTATGTGCTATGAATCCTGCTTGCACATTTACTGTATGTAACCATTCAAATCCTGCATGAAAATGCTTTATTTATGTTTGTCTATAATTATAAGTCTATTTCTAGATTCTAACTGTTATATTCTACTTACTTTGAGTTCAATTTTGTCCTAGTAGTCTTAAAGTAAGCACACTCACACATATATGATATATGTGATCCTTCAAGAAGCTGCTTGATGAGATTCTGGGATCAATAAGCTACTAACAACCAAACGAAATAAACTTTCTTTAGTTCTTTTATACAGTGACTCTCAAAAGTATTCACCCCCCCTCCCCCTTGCACTTTTCCACATTTTATTGTGTTACAACATGGAATCAAAATGGATTTAATTAGGAGTTTTTGCCACTGATCAACACAAAAAAGTCCACAATGTTAAAGTGAAAAATAAAATCTACAAACTGTTCTAATTTAATTACAAGTACAAAACAGAAAATAATTGATTGCATAAGTATTCACCCCCTTGAGTCAATATTTATTAGAGGCACCTTTGGCAGCTAAAACAGTCATGAGTCTAATTAAAGTCTCTACCTTCTTTGCAAATCTGGACACTGCACTTAAAATGGGTATTTTAAATACTCTTGATTGGTCAAAACAGGTCACATGGGGGTGTTGATATTACAGCATATCACTATGGGTCGGCACTTTTTTCAAAAACGAGCAATTCACTGACAGATATTCATACACTAGAATTTAAAAACATAAATAGTTTAAAAAATATCTCTTAAACTTCCAGCTTTTCACAAAACATTTGGGTCCCTCTTAAAAGAGACTTTGGGGTTAAAAGATGTTCTGTTATCGTTGCTCCCACTGTCCGGTCTTTAGTTTGTCTGTCTGCTGCCACTGGACCCACCCCCTTCGCAGCTGTGTGATCTGATGCTGAACATTTATAAATTCATCTCGACGGTTCCTGCCTGTGGCAGAGCAAAGCTCTGCCCTTTTAAATTGGCAGGGATGGGGTTAACTTCCCCTGCCTGCCTGGGTTTATTATGTTCAGGTGGCTGGGGTTGATTAGTTGATTAGGTTGATTAACGATCAATCAGCGCCCAGCCACCTGATATAAAAGGAGGCCTCAGCTTCTCATTTGGGGAGAGGGAGCTGAGGAAGCAGGTTGGTTTTTTTTTGGTTGTGTAGAAAACTTGAATCCAGTGAAGGCATTGCCCAGCCTGGAAACTGTTATTTTTGTGAGTTTTGTTTTTGCTTTATTTGTGTTTGAGTATTTGTTATTTTGCCCGTGTGCACTTTATTTTTGTTTATTTATAATAAAATAGTTATTTTTTTGAACTGCAGTCTGTCTCTGGGCCTCTATCCACTCGCCAGCCTGCCACATTTGGTGTCAGAAGTGGGATAGCGCCACCTAGAGGCTCAGAGCCAGAGAGGGAGGAGGATCTGCTGTCGCTCCCAGAGCCAGAGAGGGAGGAGGATCTGCTGTCACTCCCAGAGCCAGAGAGGGAGGAGGAGCCTCCGTCACTCCCAGAGCCAGAGAGGAGTGAGGAGCTGCCGTCGCTCCCAGAGCCAGAGAGGGGTGAGGATCTGCCGTCGCTCCCAGAGCCAGAGAGGGGTGAGGAGCTGCCGTCGCTCCCAGAGCCAGAGAGGGAGGAGGATCTGCCGTCGCTCCCAGAGCCAGAGAGGGAGGAGGATCTGCTGTCGCTCCCAGAGCCAGAGAGGGAGGAGGAGCCTCCGTCACTCCCAGAGCCAGAGAGGAGTGAGGAGCTGCCGTCGCTCCCAGAGCCAGAGAGGGAGGAGGATCTGCTGTCGCTCCCAGAGCCAGAGAGGGAGGAGGAGCCTCCGTCACTCCCAGAGCCAGAGAGGGGTGATTGGTGTGAGGAGCTGCCGTCGCTCCCAGAGCCAGAGAGGGGTGAGGAGCTGCTGTCGCTCCCAGAGCCAGAGAGGGGTGAGGAGCTGCTGTCGCTCCCAGAGCCAGAGAGGGAGGAGGAGCCTCCGTCACTCCCAGAGCCAGAGAGGAGTGAGGAGCTGCCGTCGCTCCCAGAGCCAGAGAGGGAGGAGGATCTGCCGTCGCTCCCAGAGCCAGAGAGGGAGGAGGATCTGCCGTCGCTCCCAGAGCCAGAGAGGGGGAGAGGAGCTGCCGTCGCTCCCAGAGCCAGAGAGGGAGGAGGATCTGCCGTCGCTCCCAGAGCCAGAGAGGGGTGAGGAGCTGCTGTCGCTCCCAGAGCCAGAGAGGGAGGAGGAGCCTCCGTCACTCCCAGAGCCAGAGAGGAGTGAGGAGCCGCCGTCGCTCCCAGAGCCAGAGAGGGAGGAGCCGCCGCCGCTCTCAGAGCCAGAGGGAGCCGGGCCGCCGCCTCCGGCACCAGAGGGAGCCGGGCCGCCGCCGCCTCCGGCACCAGAGGGAGCCGGGCCGCCGCCGCCGCCTCCGGCACCAGAGGGAGCCGGGCCGCCGCCGCCGCCTCCGCCACCAGAGGGAGCCGGGCCGCCGCCGCCGCCTCCGCCACCAGAGGGAGCCGGGCCGCCGTCTCCGCCTCCGCCACCAGAGGGAGCCGGGCCGCCGCCGCCGCCTCCGCCACCAGAGGGAGCCGGGCCGCCGTCGCCGCCTCCGCCACCAGAGGGAGCCGGGGGCCCGCAGTCGCCGCCTCCGCCACCAGAGGGAGCAGGCGGTGCCTCCGCCACCAGAGGGAGCCGGGCCGCCGCCTCCGCCACCAGAGGGAGCCGGGGCCGCCGCCGCCTCCGCCACCAGAGGGAGCCGGGCCGCCGCCTCCGCCACCAGAGGGAGCCGGGCCGCCGCCTCCGCCACCAGAGGGAGCCGGGCCGCCGCCGCCGCCTCCGCCACCAGAGGGAGCCGGGCCGCCGTCGCCGCCTCCGCCACCAGAGGGAGCCGGGCCGCCGTCGCCGCCTCCGCCACCAGAGGGAGCCGGGCCGCCGTCGCCGCCTCCGCCACCAGAGGGAGCCGGGCCGCCGCCGCCGCCTCCGCCACCAGAGGGAGCCGGGCCGCCGCCGCCGCCTCCGCCACCAGAGGGAGCCGGGCCGCCGCCGCCGCCTCCGCCACCAGAGGGAGCCGGGCCGCCGCCGCCGCCTCCGCCACCAGAGGGAGCCGGGCCGCCGTCGCCGCCTCCGCCACCAGAGGGAGCCGGGCCGCCGTCGCCGCCTCCGCCACCAGAGGGAGCCGGGCCGCCGTCGCCGCCTCCGCCACCAGAGGGAGCCGGGCCGCCGCCTCCGCCACCAGAGGGAGCCGGGCCGCCGTCGCCGCCTCCGCCACCAGAGGGAGCCGGGCCGCCGTCGCCATGCTACCTTGGACATTCGGGGCCCCCTCAACCAAAGAAGGCTTGGGGGCTCCGACATCAACCCCGCCCACCACCACCCACCATAACAGCCCACCCAAGGGACATAATTGGACTCTTGGGGGGAGGAGGGTGGGGGGGGGGGGGGGGGGGGGGGAGTTGGCCGATTGCGGCCGGTGTACGTTGTACATGGGGGGAGGTGTGTGGCAGAGCAAAGCTCTGCCCTTTTAAATTGGCAGGGATGGGGTTAACTTCCCCTGCCTGCCTGGGTTTATTATGTTCAGGTGGCTGGGGTTGATTAGTTGATTAGGTTGATTAACGATCAATCAGCGCCCAGCCACCTGATATAAAAGGAGGCCTCAGCTTCTCATTTGGGGAGAGGGAGCTGAGGAAGCAGGTTGGTTTTTTTTTGGTTGTGTAGAAAACTTGAATCCAGTGAAGGCATTGCCCAGCCTGGAAACTGTTATTTTTGTGAGTTTTGTTTTTGCTTTATTTGTGTTTGAGTATTTGTTATTTTGCCCTTGTGCACTTTATTTTTGTTTATTTATAATAAAATAGTTATTTTTTTGAACTGCAGTCTGTCTCTGGGCCTCTATCCACTCGCCAGCCTGCCACACTGCCATACCTTTTAAATGTGTCCAGGTACAATGGTATCATGTTTTCTGCTTTGCCCTGCATTGTTTAAAATTGTTTCTTAACACTGGCCCAGTAGTTCTCCACATTACATAAGCAATAAGGCACGACAGGGTGTGGGATATACTCTAACATCCACTCTCCCCCTGGCTGCATTATAAGTCACAAGGCAAATGGTACGTGTACTACGTGTAAAATTTAATTTTTAAATGAAAATGTAAATCTTGTCAATTTTCATGAAATGGTCGCTCAAAGCAAGGGGATTTCAGTCTGAAGCCCAAGTCAGTTAAAAGTCTGAAATGTGTATAAAAAGGTGTTAGAACACTGGTCTAAGTACAAACGTGTCTTTGTTAGATGTTCTCTGAGTTAACTAGCATGTTACCCAATTAACCTTTTGTCACCAATTGTTAATAGGTGAGGATCCATGATTACAATAAATATAGGTCACTCCTGAATGTAAAGGAGCAGAAAATGGCAAAATACGCTCAGTTAAGCAAAGAAAAAAGTCTGTAATTACTTTAAGAAATTATGGTCAATCTTTAAGACAAATCGTAAAAACTTTGCAAGTGTCTGTAACTGCTGTGGTCAAGACCATCAATTTATTTGAAAAAACTGGCACTCATGAGGAACAAACAAGATCAGGCAGGCCAAGGGTGACCTCAGAATCAGAAAACAAGTTCATTCGAGTCACAAGTCTGCGAAACCAGCAATTAACTGCCCCTGAAATACAAGCTCAGCTAAATGCTATTAGAAGTACAGATATTTCAACATCAACTGTTCAGAGATTGCATGAAGCTGGTGTAACTGGAGGAATTGCTGCAAAGAAACCATTGTTAAGAGTGCAGAATAAGAGTAAGAGACTTGTCTGGGCCAAAAAACACAGAAACTGGACGTCTGAGGAGTGGAAGTCGGTCTTACGGACCGATGACTCAAAATTTTAAATATTTGGGTTTAACCGCCGAGTATTTGTAAGACGCAGAGAGGGTGAGCGCATGAGTTCTGCATTTGTGGTTCGCACTGTCAAGCATGGAGGAGGCAGTGTCATGATCTGGGGTTGCTTTGCTGGTGACAGAGTTGGTGATCTTTACCAAGTCCAAGGCAAGCTCAACCAGCATGGCTATCATAGCATATTTAAGAGGCATGCTGTTCCATCAGGATTATGGGTAGTTGGGCAGTCCCTCATTCTTCAGCAAGATAATGACCAAAAACACACCTAAAGTTGTGCAAAAACTATCTGGCAAAGAAGGAACGTGAAGGACAACTCAATCTAATGACCTGACCTGCCCAGGCTCCAGGCCTCAATCCCATAGAACTTGTATGGGATGAACTGGACAGAAGAATCAAAGCAAAGCTACCCACAAGTGCTCTACATCTCTGGGAATTGCTGCAGAAGAGCTGGGAAGACATGTTGGGTGATTTCCTGCTGAAACGAATGCCTCGTGTTTGTGAGGCTGTTAAGGCAAATGGTGGCTATTTTGAGGAATCCAAGATTTAGAGACAATTTCAATTTTCTTGAACATTGCTCTGATACTCCTTATGTTTTGTATTGTATATTGTAACATGTGTTTTCATTTTCAAGTATTTACAGAAATTATACAACGTAAAACATTGTCAATTACGAAAAAAACCTAGTTACAGCAAGTGTACTCAAACTTTTGACTGGTACAATAGATAGATAGATAAATAGACAGATAGATATATAGATCAGTACTTACATACATACACACACACACAGTACCATGAGAAAGTATTTGTCCCCTTGTGGCAGGCTGGCGAGTGGATAGAGGCCCAGAGACAGACTTCAGTTCAAACAAATATACTTTTATTATAAATAAACACAAAAATGAAAGGGCACAAGGGCCAAAACAAAGCAATTTAAACACAAAAAAGATAAAAAGCAAAACTTACAAAAATAACAGTTTCCAGGCTGGGCAATGCCTTCACTGGATTCAAACTTTCTAAACAACCCAAAAAAAAACAACCTGCTTCCTCAGCTCCCTCTCTCCAAATGAGAAGCAGAGGCCTCCTTTTATATCAGGTGGCTGGGCGCTGATTGATCGTTAATCAACCTAATCAACTAATCAACCCCAGCCACCTGAACATAATAAACCCAGGCAGGTAGGGGAAGTTAACCCCATCCCTGCCAATTTAAAGGGCAGAGCTTTGCTCTGCCACACACCTCCCCCCATGTACAACGTACACCGGCCGCAATCGGCCAACTCCCCCCTCCCCCCCCCCCCAAGAGTCCAATTATGTCCCTTGGGTGGGCTGTTATGGTGGGTGGTGGTGGGCGGGGTTGATGTCGGAGCCCCCAAGCCTTCTTTGGTTGAGGGGGCCCCGAATCTCCAAGGTAGCACGGCGACGGCGGCCCGGCTCCCTCTGGTGGCGGAGGCGGCGACGGCGGCCCGGCTCCCTCTGGTGGCGGAGGCGGCGACGGCGGCCCGGCTCCCTCTGGTGGCGGAGGCGGCGACGGCGGCCCGGCTCCCTCTGGTGGCGGAGGCGGCGACGGCGGCCCGGCTCCCTCTGGTGGCGGAGGCGGCGACGGCGGCCCGGCTCCCTCTGGTGGCGGAGGCGGCGACGGCGGCCCGGCTCCCTCTGGTGGCGGAGGCGGCGACGGCGGCCCGGCTCCCTCTCGGGCTCTGAGAGCGGCGGCGGCGGCTCCTCCCTCTCGGGCTCTGAGAGCGGCGGCGGCGGCTCCTCCCTCTCGGGCTCTGAGAGCGGCGGCGGCGGCTCCTCCCTCTCGGGCTCTGAGAGCGGCGGCGGCTCCTCACCCCTCTCTGGCTCTGGGAGCGACGGCGGCTCCTCACCCCTCTCTGGCTCTGGGAGCGACGGCGGCTCCTCCTCCCTCTCTGGCTCTGGGAGCGACGGCGGCTCCTCCTCCCTCCCTCTCTGGCTCTGGGAGCGACGGCGGCTCCTCACCCCTCTCTGGCTCTGGGAGCGACGGCGGCTCCTCACCCCTCTCTGGCTCTGGGAGCGACGGCGGCTCCTCACCCCTCTCTGGCTCTGGGAGCGACGGCGGCTCCTCCTCCCTCTCTGGCTCTGGGGACGACGGCGGCTCCTCACCCCTCTCTGGCTCTGGGGACGACGGCGGCTCCTCACCCCTCTCTGGCTCTGGGGACGGCGGCGGCTCCTCCTCCCTCTCTGGCTCTGGGGGCGACGGCGGCTCCTCACCCCTCTCTGGCTCTGGGGACGACGGCGGCTCCTCACCCCTCTCTGGCTCTGGGAGCGACGGCGGCTCCTCACCCCTCTCTGGCTCTGGGGGCGACGGCGGCTCCTCACCCCTCTCTGGCTCTGGGGGCGACGGCGGCTCCTCACCCCTCTCTGGCTCTGGGGGCGACGGCGGCTCCTCACCCCTCTCTGGCTCTGGGAGCGACGGCGGCTCCTCACCCCTCTCTGGCTCTGGGGGCGACGGCGCTCCTCACCCCTCTCTGGCTCTGGGAGCGACGGCAGCTCCTCACCCCTCTCTGGCTCTGGGGACGACGGCAGCTCCTCACCCCTCTCTGGCTCTGGGGACGACGGCAGCTCCTCACCCCTCTCTGGCTCTGGGGACGACGGCTCACCCCTCTTTATTGGAGTGACCGGGGCATCTCCCATGTCTACAGCCAGGTAATTAACCACCATGAGGGCAACCTCTGGGAAGGAGGCCGGGTGGTGTTGTTCCTCCCACTGTTCCCACCTCTCCCCATCTCGACGCCACAGCGTGTTGATAACTATGGGGAGATCGTGGACGAGGTCTGCCTCAGGGTGCATCAACCAGTCCCAGATCTCCTGTGAAGGTGGTGAAGGGGTGGTGCTGGAGGTAGTGGGGTGGCCCCTGATGCCCGGGGTGAACACGACACCTCTTCCTGGGCCTGGTTGTAGGGGCATCCTGCCCAGTTGTGGCCATCCTCCTCACACCGGCCACACCAGTTTGCCGGTGGCACGTCTGGGCAGGACCGCCAACGATGGTCCTCCTTCCCACACCAGGAACACCAGGGGAAGAGGCTGGCCGGGTCCTCCAGCGGTGGCTGCAGCAGCTTACATTTCTTCAGCTGCTGCTGCTTTTCCTGCTTTTGTCGCTGTCTGCTCTTTCCCATTTTTTTTTTTTTTTTTTTTTTTTTTTTTTTTTTTTTTAAATTATCCCAAAAATTCCACAAAACAAAACAAAAATACTGCTCTGAGCCTCTAGGTGGCGCTATCCCACTTTGACACCAAATGTGGCAGGCTGGCGAGTGGATAGAGGCCCAGAGACAGACTTCAGTTCAAACAAATATACTTTTATTATAAATAAACACAAAAATGAAAGGGCACAAGGGCCAAAACAAAGCAATTTAAACACAAAAAAGATAAAAAGCAAAACTTACAAAAATAACAGTTTCCAGGCTGGGCAATGCCTTCACTGGATTCAGACTTTCTAAACAACCCAAAAAAAAACAACCTGCTTCCTCAGCTCCCTCTCTCCAAATGAGAAGCAGAGGCCTCCTTTTATATCAGGTGGCTGGGCGCTGATTGATCGTTAATCAACCTAATCAACTAATCAACCCCAGCCACCTGAACATAATAAACCCAGGCAGGTAGGGGAAGTTAACCCCATCCCTGCCAATTTAAAGGGCAGAGCTTTGCTCTTCCACACCCCTGTCTGATTTTTTTCATTTTTGCACATTTTTCACATTGAATTTGGTCAGATCTTTTGGTGGGTTGTAGTCGTATATAGAGGGAGTCTGCTGTCTTTTCTTCGGTCTGCCTGCCTGCCTGCCTGCTGCCACTGGAACCACTCCCTTTGCAGCTGTGTGATCTGATGCCGAAGATTTATAAATTCATCTTGACAGTTCCTGCCATACCTTTTAAATGTGTCCCTGTACAATGGTATCATGTTTTCTGCTTTGCCCTGCATTGTTTAAAATTGTTTGTTAACACTGGTCCAGTAGTTCTCCACATTACGTAAGCAATAAGGCACTACAGGGTGTGGGATATACTCTAATATCTACACCCCCCAGGTGCGTTATAAGTCACGAGGTGAAGCTGAGTGGCTTTAACCGCCTGGGGTGTGTGGATAGTAAAGTATATCCCACACCCTGAAGTGCCTTATTGAGCTTATAAAATGGATCAACCAAAGGTCGTTCAAAATGATCTAGACAAGATTCAGAACTGGGAAGACACATGGCAAATGACATTTAATAGAGAAAAGTGCAAGGTACTGCACGCAGGAAATAAAAATGTACATTATAAATATCATATGGGAGATACTGAAATTGGAGAAGGAATCTATTTTTGTTGACTCAGAAATGTCTTCATCTAGACAATGTGGGGAAGCTATAAAAAAGGCCAACAAGATGCTCGGATACATTGTAAAAAGTGTTGAATTTAAATCAAGGGAAGTAATGTTAAAACTGTACAATGCACTAGTAAGACCTCATCTTGAATATTGTGTGCAGTTCTGGTCACCTCGCTATAAAAAAGATATTGCTGCTCTAGAAAGAGTTCAAAGAAGAGCGACCAGAATTATTCCGGGCTTAAAAGGCATGTCATATGCAGACAGGCTAAAAGAATTGAATCTGTTCAGTCTTGAACAAAGAAGACTACGTGGTGACCTAATTCAAGCATTCAAAATTCTAAAAGGTATTGACAGTGTCGACCCAAGGGACTTTTTCAGCCTGAAAAAAGAAACAAGGACAAGGGGTCACAAATGGAGATTAGACAAAGGGGCATTCAGAACAGAAAATAGGAGGCACTTTTTTACACAGAGAATTGTGAGGGTCTGGAATCAACTCCCCAGTAATGTTGTTGAAGCTGACACCCTGGGATCCTTCAAGAAGCTGCTTGATGAGATTTTGGGATCAATAAGCTACTACAATCAAACGAGCAAGATGGGCCGAATGGCCTCCTCTCGTTTGTAAACTTTCTTATGTTCTTATGTTCTTAAATGTACAACTGTATAAGACCAATAACCGCAGACAGATGGACACACACACACACGACATTTCTTACATTTTTATATGGCACAAATGCAACTCCACAATCGGGAGTATCTATATTTATCTCTATCTCTCTCTATCTATCCCAAAACTGAGCTAAAAGTAGGATTATTCATCTCACAGTGCCTACTTTCTGATGTTCAGTGTCCTTTGTCCTCAAAACACTATATACACCACATTAAATACAACTGAAATGATCGTTTCTTTCCATAACTTGCTATATGCCAGGCTTCTAATTTAGCAAAATCCGACATATCCACTGAGCCAGTCGGTGTATAGTATCACAGTCGTGTGACCCTATTATGGCAGTGCCCAGGAGGAGTATAGTAGCGTATTTAATCTTGTAAATTGTGATTTTATGATTAAATTATGAATAATTAAAAAAAATGCAGGGAAGTGAATTTTCTAACAGGGTGTAGCAATGGTGAATAAGCATTCACAAATAATGCTTAGAGAACTGTCATTCGATCAGAACTGTGAACCCTCCTGTCATCTCCATTGCTCTACGTGTAGATTTTTAACTATTGGCCCCTCGGGCCACTGAGCTTGTGTTTTTACTGGCCCGGATGCATTTTTATCTGGCCCAATATATTTGTATATTTTTTCATGATGGTTTTTATTTTCAGTATGTTTCTAACTGTGTATCGTAACCAAAGATAGCCAGTGGCACTGAAACAATTTTTAAAGTGCGGGTGCTGAAAGCCATTGAACACAACTGTAACCCCTGTATATGATGGAAGCCATGCAAAGCCAAGGGGGTGCTGCAGCACCCCAGCACCCCTGAAGAGAGCCCACGTCTCAAAAGAAAGTGGGTAAACAAAGCCTTTCAATATATGTTATTCAGCCATTTAACATGTGTGCTAAAAGAAGTAATCCAAACTTGGGTAACATTGAAATTAGAAAGGTAATTTAACATTATGATGAATATAAAGACATGCTAAATGTTAAAGCAGAATAACAAAGTGACTAATAAAAAAAGGCAAGATACTTGGAGTTGGAAAGGAGTTATATATTTTTTTAACTCTGGACTGTATTTCAATGTAAAACACCTACGGTTGACTTTCTGTGAATGGATGGAGTAAAGTCAACATTTGCATTGAACATTAAAAGTACAACCAGATATCCTTGTTTTGAATTATTTGCAGGTTATTGAATAAACAAAATAACTCATCTGATGTTAGTACTTGATGGCTAGTTGTAATTAGTAATGTTAAACTATTGCAATGTTGGAATGTATTTTCTATTGTTTTGGTCAGGTTACAATATTTGCACTATTAAGATTATTTAATATAAAACAGATGTAAAATATTTAGGTTGCTATATGATAGGTGTTATTTTATTCTGAATACACTACAGCAAAAATTATTATTTAGTGATTTGCACAATATTATGCTTTAATTGGAAGAGATACACGCTGTAACGTTGCTGCTCATTGAGTTCTGTATTTTTATTCAGTAAACAAAAGGAAAAACTTTTGTAAGAGAGGTCCCACAAGGCCACGGAAGTAGCCTCCAAATTCTCGCAACCGGGGTCCCCTGGGATTAGACACGCTAGCTCACCCCTGGCCACAGGGGCTTTTGTATGTGTTCCCTCCGCTACCATTAACACCCCTGACACTAGAGAGTATCAGGGTGGAGAGAGCACGGGTTTTGCTGGTTGCACCCAGATGGCCGAGACGCCCCTGGTTTGCTCTCCTCTCCGACAGTTGTCAGATCAGCCGTGGTAGCTCCTGCTGCGCAAGGACCTCCTGAGCCAAGAGGAGGGGTTATTATGGCACCCGAACCCAGTCCAGTCCAGCCCAGCTCCAACTCTGGGTCTGGCCATTGATCGGAGCCATCTATTCAGACGAGGTTTGCCAGATGCAGTAGTAGAAACACTACAGTCTGCTAGGGCGCCGAGCACTAGAGCCCAGTACTCATACAAATAGAAAGTTTTCCAAGACTGGTGCATTGCCGAAGGTCACGATCCTGTGACCTGCCCTATTGAGACAATATTAACCTTCTTACAACACCTGTTTGACACAGGAAAATCAGCGTCCACTTTGAAGGTATACCTGGCAGCAGTATCAGCGTGCCACGACAAAATTGACTCGGTGTCCCCTGGGGCACATTTCCTGGCAGTGCAATTTTTTAAAGGGGCTCAGAGGCATCATCCTCCCATGAAAAGTATGGTACCAAAGTGGAACCTAGAACTGGTACTGCGGGTAGACAGCACATGCTATGCCCTGTTCGGGCTCTGCGTTGTTACCTGGATAGGATGGCATCCTGGAGACAGTCCAACTAGCTGTTTGTCTGCTATGGATCCTGTTCTAGAGATTAAGCCCTATCAAAGCAACGTCTAGTGCACTGGGTGACAGATGCTATACGCTTGATGTATGAACATACGGACTCCCCCTTGCAGGGGGAGATTACGGTCCATTCTACCAGGGGGCAGGCAACTTCATGGGCTTTCCTTCACGGCACCTCCTTAGATGAGTTATGCAATGCTGCTACGTGGACAGGTAGTCAGACATTTGTATGTTTCTACCGCCTTGATGTCACAGACCGAACAAGACCCTCTCTGGGCTCTAGGGTGTTGCAGGCAGCATACCCTTAGGCATCATGTGGGCTCTGTGGCTATCGCCATGAGGCTGTACTGTCAGTTAACTGGAGCCACAACAGCTTTGGTACAGCTTACCATTCGATAATGGTTATCATTCTATTGAAAGGGAACGTTAGGTTATTACCATAACCCAGGTTCCCTGAAAGAGAATGACAACCATTGCCCTTCGAGGTCATGTCCCCAGCTGACCTCTGATTTAGAAATAAAATGGCGACATGTTACTGTGAGGACGTCCCTCTTCAGCAGGAGGTGGGAGGGACTCCCCCCTCACAGCAGGGCCCTGATAGGGCAGCTTTTTTATATATGCTCAGTGACTGACGGTCAGAGAGGGCTCTTTCCCATTCGGTAATGGTTGTCATTTTCTTTCAGGGAACCAGGGTTATGGTAATAACCTAACGATATAAACTAACTACTAACCAGTGGCGGTTGGTTAACAGTGTTCGCATGGTCGCCGAACCCCCAGCATTTTTGTAAATGAATTGCGCTTCCCATCGTCTGGGTGACGTGCATTTCATTTCCCCCACTCACGTGACACTGGCACATCAACAATGCAGCTCATCCCATCTGTTTATAGACTGAAGACGGGCTGTGTTCGCAATTCTAGCTCCTAAACCCACCTTGCACATGCGCAGTAGCAACAAGCCATCAGCCAGGACTGGTTTAAAAATTGGTTTAAAAAGGTCTGGATGGAGCGCAGCCTGGTAGCGAACATGGTGATCAGTGCACATGTGTCAAGATAAGCAAGGCTAAATACAAACTGCGCAAAACTTTGTCTCTCAGTCTTGCAGAGAGCTATTTTGCAAAACAACAGAACGCGTTTAAGCTGTTTCCATATTGTTATTCTAATTATTCTAAAAGTATCTAAAGTCGACTTATTCTTGTCTATCTTCATTTTCACATTTGAATTCACATTCCACATATATTGTTGTTTTCATACTTTTAATGGCTTTATTTTGCGCCATTTATCCCATTTTCTCCCGAGGCTGCTGCTCTTAAGCAGTGCTTCTTTCCGCGTTCAGCAGTTTTGTTGTTAATTTACAGAGTACTGACCACTACCTGTTTAGGATAATCAGTTATTAAATATAGCATACACTATGTGTACAAAAAGCCGCTGTACAAAAGAGCTGGCTCCTTTGCAAGGAGTGTATATCGGGCTTATGTCTTTGTATGTGATTACGTCACCTACCAGCCCATGTTTTAAAACATTAAATCAGTTTTTTTTCTGCCATTACTGGCTGTTTAAGAAAATCGGTTAATAAATAAATATAAAATCCTGTCGATCCGTGTCAGGTTTACTTCTTCTTCTTAATTATCTACTATTTCCTGAAAATACATTTTTTAAATCTACTTTTGATTACATTTTTTTTTTATTCATTGGCCTTAATTAGGACTTCCATTTAAGGTTGGATTGGATTAAATTGAAGTCTTAAGTATTTAAATAGTACAATTATTTTTAAACAATTAAGTTTTCCTGAATTTGGATTTAGGCACCTTAAACTTGAATACATTTCATGTTTATATTTATATATATATATATATATATATATATATATATATATATATATATATATATATATATATATATATATATATATATATATGCCAGGGTTTAATATTCTAAAATACATGAATACGGTAGAATTTCTGTTAGCAAATAATTTTGCTACACTGGAGGAAGTGCAGAAACTCCCAATCAAAAGGTTGGGACCCAGCAGACCTCCAATAAAATTAGTGCAGGTGAACAGTGACAGAAGACGAGCATACACTCAAACATTTAACAAGTCCTGGTATAAGCTGAGGCCATGGGGTTGTGCAAGTGAAAGCCACAATGCACTGCTTTGCTTTCCTTGTCTCCTGTTTGCTAAGGCTCAGGGTGACACTGGTGCAGCATGGTCAAGAACTGGAGTTACAGACCCGCAATACCTGTCCTCCAAATCAAAGAAGCAAGAGGTTTCTAGAGTTCATAAAACATGCAAAATGCATCTAGGTATGTACGGCCCAACTTAGAAGCACGATGAAGAGGTGTCTAAAAACTGACACATACTTACACGCATCATTGAGTGCATATTGTTCTGTGGAACTTTTGAATTGGCCCTACGAGGTCATGATGAAACATCATCATCATCTGCTGGTGTGTTTTTTGGACTGGTAGATTTTGCTTCAGAGATTGACCAGGCCATGGAAACACTCTTGAAGATGGCCACAGCCTTTAAAGGCACCTCAAAGACTGTTCAAAATGAACTTCTAGGCTGCATGTTAGAGGTTTGCATGGAAAAATATTGTGAAAGAACTGAAACAGACTGATTATGTTGCTATTCAAGTGGATGAAACCAGTGACATTACAAATATTTCCCAAAGTGTACTAGTTTTTAGGTACATTGTTTCCAAAACTGGACATGTTTTTGAGCATTTTTTTGGAGTTCACCGAGTTGAAACTTGGAAATGCTGAAACTATTTCCACTGTCATTATGCAACAGCTAGGTGCCATATTCACAGAAGAAAGTGAAAAGGCTAAAATAATTACACAGAGCTATGATGGAACTAGTGTAATGCATGTAGAGACTGGTGGGTTCTAGAAGCTTGTAAGGGACAAATATATAAGTGCACATTATGTCCATTGCTATACCCATCAAATAAATCTAATAATGGGTTGAGCACAAGTTAAGTTTCAGAGGCTCGAATTTTTTTTCAGACCCTCTCTGGTTTTTCAAAATTTTTCTCTCGTGCTCCAAAGAAAACTGCTCCTCAAACCAGGTGGAATTTTCATAGTCGAGTAGTGAGGACATGTTTGAACAGCATGAACATCTGCTGGACTGTTTTCAAACAATCGGTGACTAAGGAGAATTTGACAGCATCACAGTTAGAGAAGCAAATGGATTTTGCCATAGCCTCAATGACAGAGTTTCTGTAATTCCTGTACTTGTTCAAAAAGGTAATGCTGAAAGTGGATATTTTTTATGGGAAACTTCAGGCAAGAAATATCACATCTGTTGATGCTAATGCAGCGGTCACTCAATTTGTTGAAAGCATTCAGGACATCAGAGCATCTGTTGGAACTCTAGAATCTAGCTTCCCTGAGAATCTGCCACCAATGCGAAAAAGATGAGGCCCAAATATCACTGAAGATTGTGACACAGCTGCCTTGAAAATTTGTGACATCATAATATCTCATGCCAAGGAACGGTTTGCCTTCAGAAAGCACCTTGTTGCTGCAAAATTACTACAGAGTGACCCTTTTGAGGAGTATCAGGTAGTTTTCCCAGACAGTGTACTAGAAAAAACTGTTCAAGCATATCCAATGCTTGGAAATACCTCTTTATGCATTGATTTACAAACAGTGTATGAAACTAAAGCTTTTAAAAGTGCTGAAAATGCATTAAGTATACTTAAACTGATGCTATATAACAACTTGGACAAAACATTTCTAGAGATTACAAAACTACTGAAGATAGTTATTGCCACTCCATTGACTACAGCAGAGGCAGAAAGGTCCTTCTCAACACTGAAACAGATAAAAACCTTCTTGAGAAACAATATGAGTACTGAACGATTAAATGCTGTAGCCATGTTACCAATCAGAACCGTTCCAGCCCAGAACCCTCTTTTTATCTCCAAAAATCTCCCGGAACACTGGATTTCGAAGGTGCAAAGACGACGAAAATTATACACATTATACAGTTAAGTGGGAACAACTTAACTCTATTGAAAAAACCCATCGAACTGACCTTGCATTTCCCATTCCGTGAAATAGCAGCTTGTGACAGAAAGATAATGAGTTCTGGTGATAAATCTCCCTCCCGACTTGTGATGGCGCTAAAGAACGGGAAGAAAAGTATCTGGAAGGACTGGCCTGACAGTTCGTTTCCGGGACCGGGAAGTCGGTCAGCCTGGAAAGAAGCAAGACTCTGTTGTAAGACTGTATTGACTTGAAAGGTAAACGAGGAGCAGCTGCAACCGTTTACCAAGATGTCATGCAGGATTACATATAGGGGCCAGGGTAACGCTGATCTTTTCCTTCGTTTGAATAAACGCTTGGAGAGAGAAGGACCGAGAGAGGAGCTCTCATTGTTAAATAAAATACATGTTGTGTATTGTGTCGTGTCTGCGTTTGTAATTGTCGTGTTTTTGCACCACTAGACAGTTAACCCACAAATCCGGAGCTGTCGCTGAGGGTCAGCACGATCCGGATCACCACTGTCACAATTACTCGTGTCATCACTTACCATAAGCACGTCTACACTCACCCCGGACTGGTGACCGTGTGTTCGTGTGTTCGTTTTTGTTCGGGACTGTGCCCTGTTTTGTTATCCCTTGCTTTACACATGGTTATGTATTGCCAGGGATTTATTTTTTAAACAGTCACCAGACCTGGAATACAAATAAAGTACTTTTCAAACTGATGACATTTTTTATGGCGCACATATGACTTTCTATACATGTTCAATATAAATGATTACCGTATATGTGCTCCTTAAGGTCTTTTTTACCAGATATGTTCATTTTTGACCCTTAGCAGAGGTCAAAGGTCATGGGTAATAACTTTTTTTATAGCGCACATATCACTTCCTATATGTATTCCATTTTCACTTTGACCATATCGGCATGCCCTATAAGATAAAATTTAAACATTCATTCCAATAGGGCCGCCAAACCATGGGACCAATCTGCTTTTGATTTTAGCTGTTATTACTATGGCTATATGGTCTGCACAACTGTACCAACAATGAAGTGCAACACTGTTCTTGTTATGGGTCATAAAAGTCGTTTTTCAATTATCAATATGGCCGCCAAACCGTGTGACTAACACGCCATTTTGAAATTAACAGTACTTCACATTACCCTCTACTATCGTACTTAGTTTAATGTCTCTGTGTTACTGTATGGATTTATACTTGTACTTATATGTAAATATAGCACTCGTGAAATTGTTTTGCTTGCTGATCCATGTTTTTTAACTGAAAAGCAGGGATTTTACAAAATTTAGAAAGGACCTTGTTCTGAGCAAATGCGCCAATTTGGGTGCAGATCAACATTGCGGTTTGTGACAAGATGATCTTTGAATATTTTACGCAAATCCAACGTGCATCATGAAATTGTTTTGTTGGCTGCATGTTTTATTAATGAAAAAGCAGGGATTTTACAAAACTTAGAAAGGACCTTGTCCTGAGCAAACTTGACAATTTTGGTGCCGAACAACCTTGCTGTTTCAGACAAGAAGATCTTTGAATATTTTGCACACATCCAATGTGAACTCGTGAAATTGTTGTTTTGCTCACTGATCCATGTTTTTTAATGAAAGATCTTTGAATAGCACTGTTCTGTTATGGGTCATTGTCACAAAGATGGCTGCAGTGGGTGAGACCAGAAACAGGAAATAAACGACAGTGAGAGGTGGAGTTTGGTGGAGCTGAACGAATGGTTTCGCTCAGCATTTAATAAATGAACAGACAGCTAGAAAATAAACGGTTGTAACAAACACAAAAACACAGGACGCGGCACATTCGCCAAAACAAGAGAGACAAACAAAACGGACTAACACTACACAAAATACGGTGAGCAGATATTTTAACTTTACGTTATTATTTTATTATTTATCACCTCCATCTCCAAACCCGTTCTCCACTCACCGAACACACAACCCGAGTGGATGAAAACATGCAGCTTTTATGCAGCTGTACTGAGACTCTATTGCTAATCAATCATTCAGTTGGAATCACGGTACAACTGCACGTGAATTAATAAAGTGCAATTCCCTGTGCTCACATATTATTATATTTTACCTGCACGTGAAGTGCTGTGCAATCCTCGTGCCTAAATATAAATTACATTTTATAACACTCATGCTCATAACCCATATTTATATCCTGTGTATTTTATATATAAACACCAACATTAACACACTACATACAACATAAAGCACTAATAAACATAAAGGGGCGGGACACTCTGTCACATTTCTGTATCTGGATTATCTTTAAATATTAAAAAGTGTGAATTATTTGCCTAAAAGATTGTGAGTTAAGTGAAACATATGACATTCCTATTAAAAAGATAATAACATATCTTAGAATTAAACTTTATGTCCATTATAGAAAAAATAAAAAGAAATTGAATTCTTGGTTGTTAAGGGATTTATCTTTATTTGGTCATGTACTACTATCGAAGGCTGAAGGAATAGCTAGATCAGTTTATACTTTACTTTCTCTAGATGCACCTTAGTAGGTATTAAAAGAGCTTGACAGGAGGTTATATAATTTCATATGGAAAAACAAACCTCATTATTTAAAGAAAGATATACTATCTAAAACACTAGAACAAGGTAGCCTTAACATGTTGGATTTTAAGACTTAAAATATTATTTTTAAAACTAATTGGATCAAAAATTATATTATATATAAATATTATATATGATATTATATACGAAGGTTTGTGGCATTGAATTCTTATTGAAATGTAATTTTGACATGGATAAAATTCCTGTTAAACTTGCTACTTTACATAAACAGGTCCTACTGACTGGGAAATTAATATAGAAACATAATTTTCCCCCACATAAATATATTATTTGGAATAATAGAGATATAAAATATAAAAAGAAAATTTCTAAACAAAAATGGACAGTTGTTTAATTACTCTGGATTTTTAAATACATTCAGAATTCCTATTAATCCTAAAGAACTGACAATAGTTTTTGATGCAATTCCCAGACGGGCTTTATTGCTTTTAAGAGAATACAGGGAGGATTTCAGGGCAGATACGGCTCAGACATCAAGCTTTTTCTTGGTGAGGTATATATATATATTAAATAAGAAATGTGACAATAAACAAATTAGGAGTTTATATAAGGATATGTCTATTCCGCCTTCAAAATTTTATTGGAATGCAATTTTTGAAACTATAAACTGGAGGAAAGCTTGGAAGATTTCTGTTTAGGGTTGTCTCACCAATAAGATTAAAGAGGTTTCTTACAAGATAATCCATAAGATTTTTCCTGTTACACATGTTTTGGGAAAATTTAGGGTAGAAATTAATTTTTTAAAAAAAGTTGTGTTTTGTAATATGGAAAGAGAAACTATTTATCATTTATTTTACCATTGTATCTATACTAAAATATGGAATAATTGGAATGATATGCAGCACTTCAATTTAAGGAAATTAGATATTAATGTACGTTTTGATGGTGTTGATGCTGTTTTATTTAAACAAACGTAGAACAGAAATTGGTGTACATCATGAACCTATTATTAATGTGTGGAACATATCATATTCATAAAATGAAACGGTCCAATTATACCCCACATTTTTCATTATTTAAAATAAAAATTATGTACTATATCAATACCATTAAAACAAGTAGAAATAAGCAAGCAAAAAAACCCTGTAATTTCTTTGAATCTGTTGGTTTATTTTTGGAGTAGTGGAATACACCTGGTAATGCATAAAGTTTATTTGTTTATGTTTATTTTGATAGGATTTGTTATCCTTTCAATTGTATAATTGTTGTTAAGTTTGAACTTTATTGTAATAGTATACATTACTTATCATGAAATAATAAATTACGTTTAATTAACTATTAATTACTATGTTATGTTCATATATTAATTTATTTATGTGGTTAACACTTTAAAATAAGTGTTTGTAATTCATGATGAATTACATATGAACTAATTTATCAGCATGATAAAATAGGAATTACTTATGAATACAGTTGTAATTCTAATAATCTAATTCCGTGTCTGGAATTCATTGTGAATTACATATGAAAAGACACTTATTTTAAAGTGTTACCATTGATTTAATATAACGTTGACAAGGCTGTTCACCCTTCTTTGTTTAAAGATAACATATCGTTCCCCTCCACTGCAAAGGGGCAGCAGTAGTTTTAGTAGCTATTTGAATTACGATTGGCAGATCACTCATGATCACTGCATTGTCTCTTTGGTTCAAGCCGCAACCATCCTCACGCAACAACTTTTCAAAGCTGTGCTGGGCTCTGCAGGATCTACAGTTTTCTGCGGGTGGAGCTTAGAGACGTCACGCGCAGCCCTCCAATCGAGTTTACCCATAATTATATGCGTTTTAAAACTCAGGCGCCATTGTTGGAGCCCATTAGTGCGTATAAGTAAAGGGGCGCACAAGGAAAGTATATGATAACATGCGACTGTTGTTCAAATTACCAAATGTTACTGTCCAATGAATTATTTTGTCAATAAAGCAATCAACGTTATCTATTATACATTCTTTTTACATGTTCATCTTATTTTTTTTCAAGTTTGTGTATAGCATCTACGCTCGCTAGCTAGATGATTGATTATTGTCTATGCTTTGATTGTCAATATAGTTAATTGTTCATGCACTTAATTTTGATTGTCATTTTTTTTTTTTTAAGTTGGTTTTGTTTGTTTGGTTTTTAACACTTCAAGATAGCTAATATATGCATATTACTGTAAGAGTTCCCATATCCCTGCACAACTATTAACCGCCATGTTGTGCTTGTTCCACTCTCTCCTCACGCACACTGCCTCTCCTCTGCTGGGAGGTGGACTTTGAAGTCAGCCTCTCAAGAGCTCCAAACCTTAAAGGTGTAGAGCTAATCTTAATATATAAGGGATA
>NC_054537.1:50265571-50270571 GCF_017654505.1 Polyodon spathula | reverse complement strand
ATTTTTAACAAGAAAAATAACTTTAAAGTTTTAAAACAAGTACAAAACACTGGTACTACAGTTCTATCAGGGATTACCTAATTGGAAGTTGTGTTCACTCCGCACTCCATCTCACACAGGCTTGGCAAAATAATGCTGCTTTTTTATTGAGAGGAATGGTAGTTCCTTGTACAAGTCAGAAAAACTTGTTTGAAACTGCTGTGAGTCTCTATACAGCTCCAAGAGTTTTGATGTTTTCACCATGTTGCAGCAGCAAAACGATATCACTTAGAATATCATCTGTAACAGTACCAAAAGTCTGGAACTTCCTTACACCAAATGTGAAAAAAAAAAAAAACGTAAATACCTGTTTTACACAATGAGATATGAGTCGTCAAACTAAGGTAAAATTGCTATTCTCCTTCATCTTCCTCTTCCGTACTTTGAGTGTGTAGCGACTATTCAAACAGAAAAGTTAAGTAACTTTAAAAAAAAAAAAGGAATTACTGTGGTTTAAACTTGCAACATGGTGTGCTCAAAGAGCACACGGCCTTAGCCCACTGCGCCACCTGGCAGTTGTTGAAATGTGTTAATTTTTTAAGCTTACATCCATGCCTGTTCAGCTTTTGCTATTGCTATTTCCTGTTTGAAAATTTCTGGTTTCCTGTTTGGTAGAATGTAGTGCTCCGGGAAGATTGGGGAAACAATCAACAGTCTGCCTGCACCGAATTTAGTTCCTCGTTTAACACTAGAACCGCCGGGTTTATGCTAATAACTGCCAGCAGTAGTCATTTTGACTGGTACAGTTTAAACAGCTTCGATATAAAAATGAACGCAAACTGTTTATTTATGAACATCATATCTAACATTTGCATAGCAGAAACACCGTATTTAAATGAAAAAATAAACATAAAAGTCTATTTTCGAAATTCGCACATATAATGCATGACGTAAATAAATTAAACTATAATAAAATAAACATTTCAAAATATATTGTGTAAACAGGTGTAAACTGATATGTACATACAAAATTATAAAAAAAGTAATTATTTACAGAAATAACAAGGTTTTTTTTCACATTTGCCTACTGCACGACTTCAAAAAATAAACTAATAAAATAAACATTTCAAAAGAAAATAGCGTAACCAGCTGTAAACTGGTTAAATGTTGACTTACATACAGAACTGTAAAATCGAAATCATTACTTATAAAAAGAGTATAACTCATATTATTCACATTGTGTAACAGGAATGCGCATTGTTTTCTGTTGTGTGTGTCACTTGATGCGCACTGTATCCAGGTTGACCTGCGTTTCTCTGCCGCTTTGCAGCTTTCTGATCGAAATGTTTCTGCCAAAGCTCTGTGGCTAGCATCATAAGATGATATTTTCCCCTGTGCATACATTGTACAAATTGACGGCTGCCATGTCCAGTACATTGTAAGATACAGCAACTGGACACCGGTGATTGCTTTCACGGAGAACTGAGTTTTGCGCAGTTGGTGGAAACTCTCTTCTCGCTTTGTTTACTGTTCCAACCAGGCTGTGTTTTTTTTCTTCAACTGTTTTGCTAATTACCGTGAAATAAAAATTGTCATTGGTAACATTCATCCCTTTTCCTATGCACGGTTACATCAGCCTAAATAACACATTGACACCCAGTCCCAAATTTGACAGGCTTGTTGGATGTGTATTGTGTCCACCGAGACCGTGCTTTTGTCGGAAGCAGCTGCTTGTTCAGGTATTGTTTATGTTTAGCTTGAAACAGGCAATGCTGTTTTCAGTGAAGTCGTTAAAATTCCTGCTGCCAATGCAAATATATCTGTAGCTGCTCTCAAATCAAAACGCAAAATTATCAAGATTTCTCGAAAAATTCTTGTAATAGTAATATAAGACAGCAGACTATATGCTCACGTAGACAGCCAGATGGCAGTTCTCTAAGGAATTGATAAGATTACAATAAAGATTTGGATAACACATATCTAGGCTTCAAGAGCAATATTTTATTCAAATACATACTGTAGTAAACTCAGCAGAGGTAGAGATAACAAATGGATTCTTATACATATACAACATAGCATATTGCAGGTTATATTGCCAAAAGCATGTATTGTAACGCCGTCAAAATGAATGCTTTTGGTGGTTCTAGGTAGAAGTGCTTATAACTTTTTTTTATTTTTGCGATTCTGACTTTTCAAACGCCGTCAGGATATTTAATATATCTATTTAGGAAAAGGCAAGAACAGACAATTGCTGATCTTTAACACACGCATTGTATTGACGCAGAGTAGTGCTCTAGGGTGGGGAAGGGCTGTCTGTGTAGGGGTCTACCTAAAATCGCGATTTTGCGGAAATAGTGAAATTGAGGGGTCTCCTCGTAATTCACCTCATAAGGGGCCAATGCAAACAAACGAGTACGGAGAGGAAAAAACAAACCTCGTTTAAATGAACTACTGCACAACGCAAGCGACGCAAACTACGTGTCATCCTCCTGATAGCCCTTTTTATCATTTCACTGGCTTGTGTGCATTGCACTTAAACAAAACAAAGTCCACAAATAACATTTACAAAAAAAAAAAAAAAAAATCTCTAAAGCGGTTAACGTTCTTGTTTACTATTGAAATGACAACAAAGTTGTAATCAGCCTATCAGTGCGTCTGTACTGCTTTTCTGTGACCTGTACTACTGTGCAGTAGGGGCTGGGACAAAATAAGTGCTGCATTGTTTTGATTTAGGTTGCTAAAATCTAGTTTTCAACATTGGAGGTAAAATAGTAGAAATGGACGACAAAGCAAAAAAAGAAAAGTATGTTCGGTCACTGATCATGTCAAAATATTTCCCAAAGAAACTGTACATGCAGATGGAGGTAATTGTTTTGCATCTCTGGAGAAAATACGATTAACCACTGTTTAGGTTCAGAATCACACATTAAACAGGCTACTACAAAGGCTGCCGAACAAAACGTAAAATAAACAGCTTTCAGAAACCAAACTGGAAAGGCGCCCAGACAAAAGGTATTCCTGTCGGCAAGTTAAATTAGTAGTACAACGATCTAGCACAGCCACCTCGCCTCAACCTGCTGCTTACTTTTTCGCAGACCTGAATAGCCAAGTTCTCTTTGTTTGACTTGGTACTAATAAAAAAAACTCATTGGATGGGACAAATAGCATGACAACGAACATGCCGCATACATTGCCTTTATTAAAGCATGCCAGATGCCCCTGAGCAACCGAGTTTTGGGGCTGTTTCCAATCGATTTCCACGTCTATAACTTGGCAAAGCTTTGCCTTAACTTCCAACCAATTCAGTGGATGGAGAATGTGCAGTCTCAATGTATGGGCAAGTACAGGAGGATGCTGCATACTTGCCTTTAACAAATGACAGCACTCTGTTTTTAGTTTTTACTATTTTTAGGCTTTACAATTTTCTGAAATACTGTCGAATTAGGTTTATTTAATGTTTAAACAGTCCGCGAAATCCTAAATTTATTCCGCAACCTACCCGTGAAAAAGACGTAAATATACCGCGATTTAAGTTGACCCCTATCTATGTATGTGGATGTGTGCGTGGATGGTGCTGATTTGTTGTTAGTCGCATAATAAAACATCCCTTTGTGTGTGTCTGCAATAATTCACGTGTTCGCTACAGTATTATATATGTATAAATAAATTAAGAAATAGCAAGCTAGAAAAATACATGTCATATTAATTGATTTGGCTGATGCGTTTATCCACAGCAATTGACATCTATATACCTATATAAAAAGTGCAAGGTTTATGAAAAAATATATACACTGAACAAAAATATAAATGCAACATGCAACAATTTCAAAGATTTTACCGAGTTACAGTTCATATAAGGAAATCGGTCAATTGAAATAAGTTCATCAGGCCCTAATCTATGGATTTCACATGACTGGGAATACAGGTATGCATTTGTTGGTCACTGATACCTTAAAAAAAAAAAAAAAAAAAAAAAAAAAAAAGGGTGTGGATCAGAAAACCAGTCAGTATGTGGTGTGACCATCATTTGCCTCATGCAATGCGACACATCTCCTTCGCGTAGAGTTGATCAGGCTGTTGATTGTGGCCTGTGGAATGTTATCCCACTCCTCTTCAATGGCTGTGCGAAGTTTCTGGATATTGGCGGGAACTGGAGCACGCTGTCGTACACGTCAATCCAGAACATCCCAAACATGCTCAATGGGTGACATGTTTGGCGAGTATGCAGGCCATGGAAGAACTGGGACATTTTCAGCTTCCAGGAATTGTGTACAGATCCTAGTGACATGGGGCCGTGCATTATCATGCTGAAACATGAGGTGATGGCGGCGGATGAATGGCACGACAATGGGCCTCAGGATCTCGTCACGATATCTCTGTGCATTCAAATTGCCATCAATAAAATGCAATTGTGTTCATTGTCCGTAGCTTATGTCTGCCCATACCATAACCCCACCGCCACCATGGGGCACTCTATTCATAACGTTGACATCAGCAAACCGCTTGCCCACACGACACCATACATGCTGTCTGCCATCTGCCCTGTACAGCTGAAACCGGGATTCATCCGTGAAGAGCACACTTCTCCAGCATGCCAGTGGCCATCGAAGGTGAGCATTTGCCCACTGGAGTCAGGTGAAGACCCTAGTGAGGACAACGAGCATGCAGATGAGCTTCAGTGAGATGGTTTCTGACAGTTTGTGCAGAAATTCTTCGGTTGTGCAAATCCACAGTTTCATCAGCTGTCAGGGTGGCTGATCTCAGACGATCCCGCAGGTGAAGAAGCCAGATTTGGAGGTCTTGGGCTGGCGTGGTTACATGTGGTCTGCGGTTGTGAGGCTGGTTGGACGTACTGCCAAATTCTCTAAAAGAAATTGGAGGCGGCTTATGGTAGAGAAATGAACATTCAGTTCTCTGGCAACAGCTCTGGTGGACATTCCTGCAGTCAGCATGCCAACTGCTTGCTCCCTCGAAACTTGAGACTGTGGCATTGTGTTGTGTGACAAAACTGCACATTTTAG